>NW_007729962.1:148105-149965 GCF_000696425.1 Galeopterus variegatus | reverse complement strand
GCAGTAAGAGCCAACATAGCTTCACCTTTCCGAATTACCTTGGTGGAAGGCCAATTCAGTTACTAACTATCTCCCACCTGCCCCATGGATATGCCCTTGAGAGAATACGGGTGTGGACCAGAAATTCCTGGGCATCCGTTCCTGGAATCTCTTGTTTATTGTTAGCTCAGATTATCCTAGATATTTTTCCTTTAAGCACTGACTTGAAAAAAAATACTTCCCAGCCTCCCAAACTGTAAGAAATAAATTTTGTTTTTTTATAAATTAAGAAAAAAAATGAAAGAAACTGTGGAGGGTTGGTAGGGAGAGGGAAAAACAGTGTAGGGAAGGGGTGTGTCCCATTTTTTAAGGGTAATCCAGAACACTCCATGCATTTTTCTAATCCATCCTGTATCGCACTGTTGTAATAGGGCCTCTCAACAACTTTTCTCTCCTCTCTCAACAAGTTTTCCCTGAGAGAAAAGTTTTCCCTGCATCACTGTTGAAGGTCGGAGCCAGGGTGTAGGTTCATTCTGGCCCACTCTAAGGATTGCTCATATCGAGACATTTTCTAAGAATAATGATGAGACTTCATGGATTTGTGGGGGCCAGGGTGGGGTGGGAATAAGATGGGGATGTGTGCCCAAGCAGGCATTGAAATGGGATTTGTTCAAGTGTTTGATCAGGGTGTGATGTAGCCATCTTCTTATGTGAAGTTCTATACCAATGAGAATTAAAACCCACAGATAATCCCCAAGCCTGATTATAGTCTGTCATTTCCATTTCCTAACTTGGAATCGGATGACCTTGATCTAAGTTGCAGCTCTGCCAAGTTGCCAATCATGTAAACTTTAATTTGCTTAATGTAAAAACAAGTTTATATTATTTTTCCTACAGATGTGAAAATGGATGAAAAGTCCATTGTACAAATATATGTACAAATATATGGGCTATGTTAGTTTTTGGGTTGCTTTTCTCTCTCTTTTAAACATGTGAGAAATGTGCTTGGATACAAAGTTGCAAAATGAAAGGATCTGAACGATCAGCCCCACCCTGAATGACCTGGGTGGCTGTATACCATCCGCTGGGGCTGATGCTGACCTGTGCTACCCTGAGAAGGAGGACAGATTGGACTTTTCTAGCTGGTGGGGTCCTTAGAAGGCAGGTGGTCTCTCTGTGCCTTAGGTAAGGGATTTCATCTCAGACAGGTAGGTAGAGGGGCCTGCTGGCTACCACACTTAGCGGAACTAGAAGCTTCCACATACTCAAAAATCAAACAGCCTTCAACTCCCTTATCTCAGAAGTGTGATGATTTTAGAACTCGAAAAAGGATATCGGCATGACTGGGGGGAAGGTTTTCCTCACTGGTAAAAATTCCTCTGTATGTGATATCAGTTTTCTTAATATATGAGGGATAACTCCTAATTTAGGACTATCATAATCACAGTATTTTAAATATGCTCAGAACATAAAATAGAAATGGGTGTTTTATTTAATAAAGTCACTTCACTGTAGGATTGAAAGGCTTCAGGGGTGCTGGAGCTGATCATTAATTGCAAAATATGCGGGCAGGATATGTCTTATTTATTATTGTATTCTCAGTGCCTGAAATATGGTAGGCATTTGATGGATGTATTTGAAAGAATTAATACTGACTGACATTGGCTATAAATTATGTTGATAGGAAAGAGAAAGAGATTCCTTCTAGCTCCTAGGGAGCAAGAACACAGGCAGTATCTTCATGCATTAATTCATTTACTTAACAAATATTTATCAAGCACCCTCTTTGTGCCACTTTCCATTATTTCAGACACTGAGATCCGAAATAATAGTCCTTGTCTCCTTCATGGAGTGATGGAGACAAATGATAGACAGGTAAAT
>NW_007729962.1:145138-147773 GCF_000696425.1 Galeopterus variegatus | reverse complement strand
AGAACACAGGCAGTATCTTCATGCATTAATTCATTTACTTAACAAATATTTATCAAGCACCCTCTTTGTGCCACTTTCCATTATTTCAGACACTGAGATCCGAAATAATAGTCCTTGTCTCCTTCATGGAGTGATGGAGACAAATGATAGACAGGTAAATAAATATTATGATAGAATTTTAGTTAGAGATGCATGCTATGGAGTGATTTAAAGGAAGATGGAGTAGAGAGTTAAATGAAGAATGGTAGTCATGGAAGACCTTTCGTAGGAGGTGACAATTGAGTGAACATGTGGATGAAGTGAGGAAGGACAATGAGATCTGGAGGATGGGCATTTCAAACAGAAACAGCAAGAGCAGAGATTCTCTTGCTTGACAGAAAGCCCCGAAGTGATTGTGGTGTAGTATAGGGGTAATAGGGAGAGTTGGGTTCAGAGTTTAATGCAGGGCGTTTCGTCTAGGCCAGTGTTCTCAACCCTATCATATCCAACTCTGCCTTGTTAAGTTCAGTATTTTCTCGCTTTTTCTCTACTGTGCTGCGAGGAATCTTAGGTAATATAACCTTTCTAGTCACGTAATCAAAGTAATATTCTAATTGTCATATAAGAGAGAAGTAAAAGGAAATACGTTTGTAATAAATAATATGTATTTTAGTATGTGAGTGCCACATTTGCAGTCTTGTACTTATGTGAAGAATTGCCTTGAATGCAACAGCTACATAAGTAAACCAATGCAGGCATGTTGTATTGCTGACTTAAATATCATGAGGGATGTCCCCCAGTGTGATGAGTTTCCAAACTGGTGAACACTTTTTAACAAATTTTTGATCAAAACAGAGTAAATCTTGTTGCTAAATACATAGTACTTTTTGTTCCTGGAAATTTTAGGAAGTTTTGAACCATGCAGAAAACTGTCTGTATTTGATAGATCTTCCACATGATACAGCGATACCCCTTCTGGGTATATCCTCAAAGGAATGGAAATCATGTTGAAGGGATACCTGCACTCCCATGTTTATTGCAACTCTATTTACAATAGCCAAGACATGGAACCAACCTAAATGTCCATTGATGGACGATTGGATAAGGAAACTATGGTATATATACACCATGGAATACTACTCTGCCATAAAAGAATAAAATTCTCCCATTCGCTATGACATGGATGAGCTTGGAGAAACTTATGTTGAGAGAAATAAGCAAAGCCCAGAGGGATAAACACCTCATGTACTCACTCATAAGTGGGAGTTAAGAGAGAAAAAAGGAAGGAAATAAAGACCACAGTAGTGCATTGGACTTACAGAGGGAGAGAGCACACCTAGGGATAGAAAGTGACGTGGGTGAAAGGGGTATGGGGAGGGAGGTTGGGGATTAATTGGGTGGGGGACAAGGGGTATAGTCCCAATTTGTGGTAATGGGCATGCTGCCAGTTTGGATCTGGCCATCACATCTTGGACACAAGTGGTGACAATCAGCTTTGTACTCCATGAATATTCATAACCAATAAAAAAAAGAAAGAAAACTGTCTGTATTTATATGTTGAAATGAGTTAGACTCTAGGCTAACAGGTTAACAGACTCTAGACAAGTAGGTTTTTAGTAGGTCAATCAAAAGACGTGCACAACATGGGACAATTCTTCTTTGTGTGAGATGTTTCTGCACATTGCAGGACATATAAATCCCAGGTACACTTTTTCTCTACAGCTAGTAGATCCTCAGTCACTATGACAGCAAAAACTACTCCATCATTTTTCAAACCACTTTTGAAGGACAATTTCAGTCCCATTGGCAAATGCTGACATAGAGCTCATAGGTCAGGCTTTCCTACATGTTAGTGAGAACCACTTGTAGGTTTGAGCAGAGGAAGGAAGGGATCTGGCTTATATATTAAGAGGCAAATTTTGACTGTTGGTAGAGAATAGTCTGGGGTGATGATGCAGGCAGGTTAGCAGGTCTACTGGGACCAAAACCTTTTAGAAGCAGCAGACTGTGGCACTGCAGTTTTCACGTGGTGGTGATGGTACAAGTGGAGGGTTTTATGGTGCCCACCTACAAAAATGATGTATCATCTCTGCAGAGCTGACCTGGCATGGGTCACTTCTGTGTTTTCTGGGAACTAACTATTTTAATTTATGGTCATTACAATAGTTATCACCTACTAGTGAAAATGTTCATTTTACTAATGTTCAAATACCTTTGCATATAGAATATACTCCCCCAAACACTATTGCAGTCTTTATATCCTTATTTATTCTTATAAGTTATAATGGAACGGGATGTCTTTAAACTTCTTTATGTCCTCCTCAGAGTCTGGTTGGGTCTTTTTGCTTCTGTGATGGTGATATTGTTCTGTGATGATTCTTTTGAGAGAATAAATAGTGAGACATAAAGTATTACAATAGGGAAATTGACAACTACGAGCACAGTAGAAGCAACTTCAAGGGAATGACCCACATTTGGGTCTGAGTCCGAGGTCTTCTTATTTAATTGTATGTCTTTGGGCATGCAGTAGGTCTTTCTGAGCTTCAGTTTTTTTCATCTAGAAAATGATCTAAATAGTGCCTAGAATTAAATAAGGTAAACGCTGTATAAGTGTCTAGAGAGTTACATACACAATAGGTGCACAAATATTAGCCTC
>NW_007729962.1:140322-144890 GCF_000696425.1 Galeopterus variegatus | reverse complement strand
GACAACTACGAGCACAGTAGAAGCAACTTCAAGGGAATGACCCACATTTGGGTCTGAGTCCGAGGTCTTCTTATTTAATTGTATGTCTTTGGGCATGCAGTAGGTCTTTCTGAGCTTCAGTTTTTTTCATCTAGAAAATGATCTAAATAGTGCCTAGAATTAAATAAGGTAAACGCTGTATAAGTGTCTAGAGAGTTACATACACAATAGGTGCACAAATATTAGCCTCCTTTGTTTATTGAAGGCTCTTTCAACCAGTCACCTTTGGACTGCATGTCTCAAGCTTGTTTCTTGGAGACTCAGTGTAAGGATTTGGAGGACTTAGCCATGGACCACATATTTCTATTTTTTGAAAATGTTTGGGCATACTGGAGTCCTAGTGGAAGTAAAGAAATGCATGAAGTATTTTAGATAGTAGTTACCCTCCATGAGTATTTTCTCTCTCCTGTGGTCACTGTGGGATCCCTGGATTTCTCTTTGGGTCTATGAGCAGAGAAGTCCTGCAACAGTCCATAGCTTTCCTACAGGAAGCCTTCTCTGTGTGGAGTGATGCAGAGATTTAAAGCCAGGTATAAAGACAAGTGTGTCTATCTTGAGAAGGTGTCTCCAGAGATGGAATTAGACTAACAATAAATTCCTGGGGAGCTGGGAGGAGACAGAAGATGAGGGCTTGGCTGTTGCATTCCTGGCCAGGGCTTTTTCTGGGAAAATTTTCTGCTGTGGACCCAGCTCAGTCCTGGGTCTCATGGAAGCATCCTCTGGAAATCACTAACAGCCCCTAATAATTTCGTCTCCCTTTTACTAAATCCATAGACAATTTTTGAAGAGGGAAATAGTGCCATCCAAAATAGCAGATAATTTGGAATCAGTCTTATTTATTTTGAGGGAACATAAAGCTTTTCTTTCTTTTCCAATTATGTACAAACTTCTAACAGTGCTTTTTATTTTTTGTACTTTTCTCTGAAATGTTATACTTCATGCTACATTTAGTACAAATTTTGGGTTTTACTTCATTATGTATACATATTTTAAGTACAAAAATAATTATCTGGCCCCAAATATTAGAATAAAAGTGATGTCTGGCATGCCCTACATATGGGTTTCTGGCATACCCAAATTATAATGGCACAGAACTATATTAATATTAAAAATGAGTTTGTGGTCCCTGATTGTCAACTCAGAGATGAAGGGGAAGGTAGTTTAGAGACAGGTTAAGTAGATGGAAACCTGACAGGGTTGAATGAATAAATATCAATTCATTTACTCAGTCAATAAATATTTACTGATTATCTACTGTGTGCTAAACACTGAACTAGGTACAGTGATGAGCAAAAAGAGACAGATTCTTATACAAATGGCATGTAAAATTGAAACAATGAATAAAGAGGGATCCACGGAGCAAAGGAAGTCTATGGCAAGGAGAACTGACCTCTTCAGGGAGATCAAGGAAAGCTTTTTCCAAGGAGTGTCTCTTGACTTGGACCTGAAAGATAAGAAGGAAATAACTCGGCAAAGAATGAAGAGAAGAGCTTTCTAGACAGCATATACTAAGGTTTTGTGGTGGGAAGGAGAATGCCATCTATGAAAGGCTGAAAAATGAGTTTGGCTTGATGACAGGGAGAAAGGGAGTAGGTGGCATGAAATGAAGTTGGAGAGAGAAGCAGGAAGCAGAACCCATAGGGTCTTGTAGACTCTGCAAGTGTTTTTTTCCTTATTCTAAAAACAATAGGGAACCACTTAAGGGTTTTAAGCCAAAGAATAACATGATAAGATTTGCATTTTGGAAGGATCACTCCAGCTGCTGCTCAGAGAACAGAGCGGAAGGCTGCCAGGACAGATGTTGGAGCTAAGTTAGAAGATACCACCAGTAGCTGTGAAAAGTGATGTTAGCTTGGATTAATAAGTGGATGATAATGGTGATGGTGGTGGTGATGGTGGAGACAGAGAGAAGAAGATGGGTTTTAGAGATATGTGTGAGCTAAAACATGCAGGATTTGTTGATGGACTGGTAATGTACAAAGAGGAGTTGACAAGGATGGCTCCAAGATTTCTGGTTTGCATCCCATTCACTAAGATAGGAAACTCTGGAAGAAGACCAGGTTTGGGAAGGGAAATGGTGAGTTCAGTTCTGAGTTTATAATTTTGAGATGCTTTTGAGACATATTAGAAGACATGTTACATCTGCATAAAGCTGAAAGCTGAGTCTGGGTCTGAACTGGTTATTTAATTCTAGGAGTCATCTGCGTGTTGGTGGAATTTGAAGCCAAGAGTATAAATGAGAAGGTGTAGAGCGAGAAGAGGAAGGGCCTAAGAATGAGCTAAGAGGAACTCCATCACTTGATAGCAGTGTAGAGAGAAGGAGTTAGAGAACCAGCATCAAGAGAGATCGGAGAGGGCCGGCCTCGTGGCTCACTCGGGAGAGTGCTGCGCTGATAGCAACGAGGCCACGGGTTCTGATCCTATATAGGGACGGCCGGTTTGCTCACTGGCTGAGCGTGGTGCGGACCACACCAAGCTGAGGGTTGAGATCCCCTTACCGGTAGGAAAAAATAAAAAAAATAAATAAAAAGAGAGATAGGAGAGGAACTAGAACATTATAATGTTTCTGAGCCAAAGGAAAGGAGTGTTTAAGAAGGGACTTGATTGAGCATCACATGTTACTGAGAAGTCAAGAATGATGATAACTAAAATACATCCATTAGATTAAGTAACGTGGGAGTCAAGGATGAGAGCTGTTTTAGGTTCTGTGGAGAATTAGGGTAAAAACCAGGTTGGAAAGGACTGCAGAGAGAGAGGGAGGTAAGGGAATGGAGGGGATGCATACAGGCAACTCCTAGGAGTTTGGCTGGGAAGGAACGAGGAGAGGGCAGTGGGCTGGAAGGCATGAGGAGTCAAATAAGAATATCTTTTGCTTCGTACTGTGTTTAAACTTTTTAATTATGGAAAATTCCAAACATAAGTAAAATTAGAACAGTATTATACACCCTCATATGCCCACCGCTCAGTTTGAACAATGGTCAACTCATGGCCAAACTTGTATCTATAGCTGTACCCATGTTATTTGTTTTTTAGTCGGAGAGACTTGAGCTTATTTGAAAGTAGGAAGGAAATCATTGAGAGGGAGAGTTTGAATGTTCAAGAAAGAGAGAGAGAGAGAGAGAGAGAGAGAGAAAGCATAAGTGAGGGCCAAGGTTTCTGAGAAGGTGAGAAGGGAATAGGTCATAGATTAACTGCAGGTAGCCACGGGGCCAGCTCCTCCATTGCTACTGCAAAGAAGGCGGGTGGGATGTGCAGATGTAGGTTTGCACATTTGATATCTGGAGGATGAGACGATTTCAACTGATGGCGGAGGTCGTGGCAGCTCCTATTCCTCCTCCTCCCTCTTCTTTTAAAGTAAGTAGCCATGTCATGACTGGGCAAAAGAGAGGGAGTTGGGCAATTGAAGATAAATGGAAATTTGGAGTAGTAATTGTGGAGAGTGAGAGAATGCTAATATAGCAGAGAAATGTGGACTATTTAATAGGCAGTGTTAAGGGTTCATTTGGAGGAGGAGATGGATTGGTTCTGATAAACAGATTCAATTCCCATGCATATGTATTTGTATGTCTGGCATGTTAATGCTTTCCTTCCTCATAGTGTTGTTAGTCTATTCTCTAGTGGAGGAATGTATTCACGCACGCATGTATGTGTGTGTTTTACAGAGGATATGCATTGCACAATCTCCTGAGTGTGTGGTCAGAAAATATATGTCACAAAAAGGAGATGATTTTAATACTTAAAATGTAGGTGTGTCTGAGGACGACTCTAGTTTCACATTAATTGGGTCAGGGCTCCACCTGCTGGAATGCTTGCTCAACATCGCCAGCCAGGTTTTTCAGATGCAAAATCTAAAAACCGTTATTTTGGGGAAAGTCAGAGTTCCTGTATACAGCATTTCCCCCACACATTACGAGTTTTTACTCTTACTTTCTATATTTGTGGATCAAATTAGGAACATTAAAATGTGTTCTTTTCTGACTTGATTTTGGTCTTTTGGTCAAATACCACATCTATCCTGTTTAAGTGCATTTGTGGTCTATAATCCTCATCCATGATCTGAATATGAAATAAGAAAAATACAGTGTCTGACTTTCATCTTAAATGACATGAATAAGAAATAGAATATTGGTTACAAATGTGCAAAGTGCAGATGATACCAAGACTAACTGCACAGCTATGGCAATGTCTTATTTATTAATCCTTTAAAATTGGATTTTGTTCTCTACCTGCTTCTAATCCCCAATTTTTCTCTTCTAGGTTTTTAAGTAAAATGTATATTTTTTTTCTAGTTTCCAAGCTGATCCCTCAGAAAACTAGTCTGCTATAAATAATCTTTTTTTATAGTCTATCTTAACCTGAGTACAGTGTCGATTAAAACATTAAAACACTACTAAATTTCTCCAAGTTTCTAGATTTTCATTAAATAATTTCTTTCCTTCAAATTTACTCACTCTATGAGAGAGTTCAGGGATAAGTCATTCTAACTGCTTCCTCTCCTGTAATTCAGTCAATAACTCTTAATTATGGTC
>NW_007729962.1:87145-140266 GCF_000696425.1 Galeopterus variegatus | reverse complement strand
GGATAAGTCATTCTAACTGCTTCCTCTCCTGTAATTCAGTCAATAACTCTTAATTATGGTCGTTATAGATATATGAGTTCTGTCATAATTCACACAGAATTTAGAGAAAAACAAGTATAAAGTACACTGAGTCATTCCCCAAGGAGAATAGCATCCCTTCGTTTGCTCACCCAGTCTCTGTGAGGTGCCTCCTGTGGTCAGGACCTTCGAGAGGCACTGGAGATACATGGACAACAGGACAGGCATCGTTTGGTTTTGCCATAGAGTGTGGAAGACAAATATTAAGTCATCCTAACATGGGGATAAGTCATTCTAACTGCTTCCTCTCCTGTAATTCAGTCAATAACTCTTAATTATGGTCATTATAGATATATGAGTTCTGTCATAATACACACAGAATTTAGAGAAAAACAAGTATAAAGTACACTGAGTCATTCCCCAAGGAGAATAGCATCCCTTCATTTGCTCACCCAGTCTCTGTGAGGTGCCTCCTGTGGTCAGGACCTTCGAGAGGCACTGGAGATACATGGACAACAGGACAGGCATGGTTTGGTTTTGCCATAGAGTGTGGAAGACAAATATTAAGTCATCCTAACACATTACAGTGAATTCACTGTTAGGGGAAATACAAGGAATGCCAGGGAATATGTGGAAGCTAGAGAGTTATGGAGGTCCTCCTGTAAGAAGTGACATTAAGCCATGAAGGAAAGGGGGAAAAAATGCCAGGCAGGCTGTGGGGCTGAAGCCTAATGTGAGAACCAGATTGTGGAGGGGCTGATAAAATTTTTTAAGGAGTTTGGATTTTATCCTAACAGCATGAAAAATTTTAAGTGTGTGTATGTGGGGGGGAGAAGGGGGCAGTGACCATGCTCAGATTCATAATTTGCAAAGATTATTCCAACTGGAATTTAGAGAAGGGCTGAAGGGAAGCCAGATTGGAGACCAGTTTCAAAGTATATTCCATGTGGCATTGGCTTGTGTTAGGGCAGTGGAGAGGAAAAGAAGTGAATGAATCTGAGGGGTATTCTTGATGGTGAATGGATACAGCTGGGTGGAAATTAGCTGTAAAATGTAAAGGAAGGAGAAGAGTACTGGATAACTCCTAGCTTTCTAGCTCGAGCAAGTGGGTGAATGGAGGTGCCATTTAATGAGACAGGCAGTACTGCAGGAGAAGTAGCTTCTTAAAATGGCCAGGGAAGAGGAATATTTCCACTTTAGACAAGTAGATATGTCTAGTATGCAGCTAGATATATGAGCCTGAAACCCTGAAGGGAAGTCTAGGCCAGAGATACAAGTTAGAAAGGATCAGTCTGTTGAGAGTAAATTGATGTTTTGGGAGTGGTCGATATCTCATAGAATGTAGAACGAGAAAAGAAGAATAGCTAAGAAGGAGCCCTGAGGAACCCATCATTTAAGGAATTGTTAGAGGAGGTAGAAGCCAGCAAGTGAGACTGGTCAGAGATGCAGAAAGAAAACCAGAGGGCTGGGGCCAGAGCCAAGAACAAAAGCTCCTCCAGAAGGGTTCTTGTGCAACAGTGTCAGACGTTGCTGATAAGAGATGATGCTTTCTTTTGAATTTAGTAACATGTGGCCTGTCAAGGGCAGTTCCTGTGGAGAGACAGAAGCAGATTTCAGTGAGTTTATAAGTGAGTTGGAAGTGAGGAAGTTGAGGCAGCGAGAGCATAAAGTTAAAATATTTGTTGTGAAGAGGAGTTTAGGGATGGAGGGAGGGCTGGAGGGAGGAGCATGACTAAGGGAGTGAGGTTTGTTTGTTTAGTTTTTGGATAAGGAATGGTTGAGAAGGCTAAAATGTTCATGGAAATTATCCCATAAAGAAGGAAATAATAAAGAAAGGCAGCCAGAGATAATAATAATAATTTTTTTTAAAAGTGCCCTTTTTTTTTTTTTTGGTGTGGGAATTGTTCTAAGAGTATTATTCCCCTTAATTCTTACACTAACTCTCTGAGAGAAGCACCATTATTATTATCCCATTTTCTCGTATGATTCCATTTATGTGAAATATCCACAATAAGCAAATCTGTAGATAGAGAAAGTAGATCAGTGTTTGCTGAGACAGGAGGAGGGAGTGGGAATAATAACTGCTAATGGATATGGAAACTGGGTGATGGAAACTGATTCTGATGTTTGCACAACTCTGAATTATACTGAAAACCAATAAACTGTAAAATTTGTGACTTGTATGGTATCTTCAATATATCTCAATAGAGCTGTTAAAAAATCAGCTGCTCTGAAAATAGACCCTCCCCAACTCTGTAGTGTATATTAAACAATAACTAATAGTAACTGTTTATTTGAAATAAAATATGAATTAAAATCATGTCTGAAAAATAATGCTTTTCCTGTGAAAAGCAGGAAGGTAGTACTGACTGTTTAAAAATGTTTTGTATGTGTAAAATGTTTCATAAGAAAAATACATTTTAAAAATGTTTTTGTTACAAATCACTTGTCCTAAAGGGTTAGTGTATATGACATTTAATAAATATTAATTAAAAGATGTGCTAGTCAGCACACCTTTTTTTTTTTTTTATAAAACTGGTTGAACTCAACCTTATCCATCCTTCAGTTGAATTCAATTACTGGGGTCCACTGTTCCACATAAGAAATTGAGCCATTTGAAAAAAATACTTAGGATAGTACCACACTATCCAAAGTAAAAGAATTTTCAAGACCCTTAACTGCCTACTACCAAGTGAAGAATGTTTCATAATGGCTTAAGTATTTTCAGTTCACAGGTACAAATGTGTAGGGTACAATCATCCAATTGTGTATATAAAGTATAAGCGGTTTACTGCCTACCAAACACTTGCTTAGTTTTCTGGTTTATTTATTTATTTATTTATTTATTTCAAATATCTGGAGGGTGTCGCAATTCATCCAAGTTCACACAACTAGCCAAGGCAGAGAGTAACATTCTGGTTTACATCAAACTTCCAGGGGAAATCTTACTGACAGTTTCACAGAAAGATTGTGTTTTGTTTTGTATCACAAAGCAAAACAATGGGGGGGGGACTTCTACATAGAGACAGTGAGATAGCTATTTTGGATAAACAAACATTTATTTGGGGAGTTGTTAAGAGCTAAACTATCAGTCAAGAGCAAGTGAACAGCTGGCCAGATCTGTCTGATTTTGAACCCTAGGTTAAAGCCTCAACTCATAGTCTAGTTCTTCACAATCAGTTAGGAAGGCAAGAAATTTGAGATTGCCTTGGACTGTTGCGAGGATAAAATTATAAAATCAAATGAAATAACAACTTAGTGTGAACTGTATTTCCTTCAAGGATAATAAAGCAGGTTTTTTCAGGGGGAGGAAAGTATCAGAACAGCAGTGAATCAAGGCTAAGAAACTTAAGATTTCTAACAATCTGTGAGGAGAAATGACTGGAACTGGCAAAGCTAATCTATCATCATTCTAAATGAATTGCATGAAAACCTTTTCCTCTAGCCCTAAAAATGGACCTGGGCTTTGCACGTGAAGCTGTTTGTGGGCCAGAACAACAGGGCAGAGAAAAGGCCAAGCTCCTGTGCCTCAGGGCCTCAGGCAGCCAACACAGGGCGAAATATGCCGTATTTTGGGGCTCACAAACTAGCTAGAAATTTAAATAGGAGGTATCCACCCTTGCTATTGCAACTGAAGAGAAGGTGGATGGGGCAGGTACAGATGCAGGTGTCAGCTTGATTAGTTTTTAGTTTCCTAGAGATGCCATAACAAGTTATCCCAAACAGAGTAGCTCAAAGACAATACAAAGCTGTCAGAGTTTTGGAAGCCAGAAGCCCAAAATCAAGATCAAAGTGTGAGCAGAGTCTCACTCCCTCTGAGAGGCTCCTTGGCTTGGGGCTCTGTCCCCTTCTTTACCCGGCCATCTTCTCTGTGTCTCAGATCTCCCTCCACCTTTCTCTTATAAAGACACCTGCCATTGGATTTTCAGCCCTCCCTAAATCCAAGATGATCTCATCTAGAGATCCTTAGTTAATTATATCTGTAAAGACACTTTTTCCAAATATGTTCACATTCACAGGTTGCAGGTATTAGGGCTTGCACATGTCATTTTGAGAGCCACAATTTAACTCACTACCGTTAGGAGATTGAGGGAGTTCCTGTGTAATGGATTCAGTATTTTCCTTGAAGTAAGACTATGGGTAGTTTGCGCAGAGTGAGCCCAGATGTAGAGGGATCAAATATATGAGGAGAGTGAAGACATCTCGAAGTAATCATTACTAAAATTTGAATAGTTGGCTGCCTAGTAAACAGTGTGTGGAGCAGTGTGGAGAACCCAGACGAAGTTTGTTATCATGAATTTATAGTAGTAAGACCTTTTCTAGCAGCCTGGGTACAAACACGGAGAAAGCTGAGTCGAAGTGTTCAGAGTCTGGGAGGAGAGGGCATGGGTGTGGAGAAAAGATAAAGGCAGAGGGAGTGTGGGATACTGGCAAGTGGTTCTCTGGAAGGGCATAAAAGTGAAGCATGGGCATGGAAGTGAAGTCAGAGGGAGGACTAAAGGATGGGTCCAAAAGCAGTAGAGATGGTGGGACTAATTCAGTGAACTAGCTGTGCTGATACAAGGCTATCCTCCAAGGGTGGGATATTTGATTGTATTATTTTATGTGAAGAAAGGAATCTGGATTAGGGGTTGTAGCAGAGGCAATGAAAAGTATAACACGGATAGAAAAGTCAAAGGAAAGAGAAGGCAGGATTCTGGACAGGCCACCCATGTGGATGCAGGGTCATACAAGAAAACAGCAGGATATAGTGGTGGGGAGAGAGAGAGAGAGAGAGAGAGAGAGAGAGAGAGAGAGAGGAATTGGCTTACACAATTATGGAAGCTGAGAAGTTCAGACCCAGGAGAGCCAATGGTGTATTTCCAGTCTGAGTCTGAAGTCCTGAGAATCAGGAGAGCTGATGGTGTAAATTTCAGTTTGAGTCTGAGTCTGAAGGCAGGAGAAGAGTGATGTCCCAGCTCAGAACCAGTCAGGCAGAGAGAAAGGATTGTTTCTTAGCCCTTTTTCTATTCAGGCCTCGAACAGATTGGGTAAGTCCCACCACATTGAGAAGGGAAATCTCCTTGACTCAGTGTATTGATGTGAATGTTAATCTCATCCAGAAATACCCTGAAAGACACACCCAGATGTTTAACCAAATATCTGGGCATCCTATGGCCCAGAGAAGTTGAGGCATAAAGTTAACATCACATGTATCTTGACTACATGTACGGTCTTGACATTTTAGTATTTGGTCTCAATTGTAAAATGAAGAGGTAAGCCAGATTATTTTAAAGTTGCTTTAGATTTTAACTTTAATTTTTTTGAAACAGAGTTCTAAGACCTTAGAGTGGAAAGAAGCATACGTTAAGTTCTTTTTAAGGAGTGTAACTTAGAAATAACCCCTATGAATCCACAGGTCATAGACTTAGGAACTGATGGTTGTACTCAGATTCTGATTCTGGCTAATACCTTCCATCTTCCTCCTTCTCTGTTTTGTTTTTGTTTTTATTTTTTTCCTAATCATAAAGGTTTTGATAAAGCAACTTTAACAGCACAGCCATGGGAATTTCTCTGTCATAAATACACTGTTCCAAAACATTCCTGGTTCTGGGGTTGTTGAAGCTTTGCCTTTGCTGAGCATGGAGTGAATGATGTCCTGACCCTGCAGCAATTGTCTTTGAGGTGAATTCTCATTTTGGTTAATGTAGCAAACTTGTACTCAGAGAATGTATTCCAAGTTACTTTTGCTTGAAATTTATACATTTTAAAGGTGAGTTCAACATGTCTTTTAAAGTAGGTGCGCCTGAGATAAAGACATTACTTTCTGCAGGCAGAGGGTTGGGATGAGATGATGTTTTGATGTGTGGCATATTTGTCTAGTTTTGGGTTAAAGAAAAGAGAGTGTCAGCAGAGCTGCAAGGAGGGCCCTTGTTTTAAATGCTTCTGGCTGGAGGAGTTAGGTAGGGAGGAGTCAGGACAGTCAATGTCTTCTCAGATGTGTCCACATCTGCTTGAGTGCTCTTCCTCCATTTCCTCATTCATTGACTTCACACACCCTCTGAGATATCAACTCTCTGTGTAGCCTGTCTTGACTTCCTGCCCTAACTGCCCCCATACAAAGAAGGTGTCCTACCTCTGTCCACCTGTCATATCCTATGTGTATCTCTGTCATATCACTCACCATGCTGTGTTTACTTGTCTTTTATTTTTATATCCCCAACACAGTGGCTGGCTCATAGAGGCAATAAATTAATTTATAACAAAGTCATTATTTTATTGTGGGTTCGTGATACATTTGCTATTATTTTGCTCTTGTCACCATATCTGGCAACTATTTTATGTCAGGCACTAAGAAATTGGGGCATCGTGGTCAACAAGAAGTACAAAGTCCTGACGCTTGTGTAGCATGTATTCTAGTAGGAGATACTGAAAGAAAGGAAAGAACAGAAAAAAACTGGTTACAATTTGTAATTAGTTTATCATGAAAGGAACAATAAGAGACTGAGATAGAGAATGATGGACAGACCTATTTTGGTTAACATGAACAAGAAGCCACTTTCAGTTGGTGACATGGGAGAAAAGGAAGGAGATGAATCCCCCAGGCAGAGGAAACAGCTGCACAAAAGCCCCAAGTTGCATGTGGGTGGAGTAGAGTGAGTCAGGGCAGACTGGCGGAGGCTGGAGAGAGATGAAAGTGAGATTATGCAGAGGCTATTGCTCCATAGCTGGGACTTTAGAAGAGAGGACTTAGGGCACAAGTAAAGAGGCATTTCAGTAATACCTGGAGTGAGAGAAATAGTACTGTCTTGGGATAATGTAATAGCAATAAAGGTAGAAGAATGTGGGTTTGAGATATATTTTAAAGATTAAAAACTGATCAGATCTGTTAATGAAATGGATGTGGGTGATGAAGGAAAGGAAAGAATAAAAAATGTCTTATTTAAGTAATGGATTCCTATTTACTGATTGGAGAGATTTGGAAGAAGGATAAAGAAACAGACTCAAGAGAAAGGTAAGAGTTCCATTAACATTCAAAATGTGTGTAAGTTAACCAAGAGAAGGTTCCTGGTGGGGAGATGGATATGAGTTTTAAGCTCAGATGAGCTCAGAGGCTTTGGATATAAATTTAAGAGGCCTCCATGTAATCACGCACAAATCTATGGGCTTGATGAGATCACATAAGGAAAGAATGTAGAGAGAAGGGCAAAGAGGGCTCGGACTAAGCTCTTGGGATCTTTGAGGGTTTGGAATTCAGATAGAGGAGGAGGAACCATTAAAGAAAACTCTGGGGGAAACAATCAGTAAGAAGGTTGCCTTTGGAAGCAAAAAAGAAGGAAAAAAAAAAAAGGGTTTCAAAGAAAGGAGAGTGCTATCACTGAGAAGTTCAGTAAGATGAGGATAGGGAAGTTTCCACTGAGCTTTGCATGGCATGGAGGTCAATGGGTGCTTATGCAAGGACAATTTCAGTGAGTGGTGAGGTCAGAAGTCAGATTACAGTAGGATGAGAGTGGGTGAGAACCCAGGAATTAGAGATAGCATGTGTAAAGAGCTCTTTCAAGATGTTTGGTTATAAAAGAGAGCAGAGAAATGGACCAGTAGTTGTGCGGAGATGTGGGTCAATGAAGAATTGTTGTTCTTGTTTTTGGTGTTATACTCCTAATGGAGATAGCAATTATATTTTTATGACAATAAAGTTAATCTAGGAGAAAGGGAGAAGTTGGAGGTTTAGCAGAGGAGAGAGGTGACATATGACTTGAAGTCCTCCAGAGTTTAAGAAAAGATCCAGCACCTAAGGGGAAGGGTGAGCTTGGTGCAAGGGATTTCAGGTTATATACCTGGAAATAATATTGCTGAGTCATAGGTTATATATTCCTGTTCATCTTCACCAGGGTATGCTTTATTGCTTTCCAAAGTGATTCCATCAATTTTAAGTTATATTTTCATTACAGATAATACCAGAGACTTTACAAACCTGGAGGTAGTGATATTACCTGGTAACCCCATATAGAGATAGCCACAGTACAGGAAATGGAGGAGAGACACCCAGGCCAGAGAGATTTTGCTGCATTTTCTTTTTTGTTTTGTTTCCTCCTTCCCTAACTTTTCTTTCTTCCTTTCCTAACTCTCATTCTCAGATGGGAAATACGTCTTATCACCAGAACGTGTTTAGAAGTTTTCCAGGAAGCTAAGAATGTCAGAAAATGGGAGATTCAAAGATAGAGGCAGGAAAGAAGGGGTCATTTCCTGCTTCCCGTAGATTTTGAGAGTCTGGACTGCCTGTCAAGCTATGGAGGAGAGGGGGCTGACTTGCAAACGTTTTGCTCAGAATTCCTGGCCCCAGAGTTGAAATGCTTTTTGTAGCCAATGATTTCCATAGTTATGGCAGGACTGATTATGAGAACAATAGGTTTTCTCCACCCCCCCATGCCCCCTGCTTCCCGTAGATTTTGAGAGTCTGGACTGCCCGTCAAGCTATGGAGGAGAGGGGGCTGACTTGCAAACGTTTTGCTCAGAATTCCTGGCCCCAGAGTTGAAATGCTTTTTGTAGCCAATGATTTCCATAGTTATGGCAGGACTGATTATGAGAACAATAGGTTTTCTCCGCCCCCCCTGCCCCCCCCTCCCCGGCTACAAAGGACGTAGAAATATAGATATAACTCTGCATGAAATTTTGGTGTGTTGACACTCAGGTCAGCCCTGCCCCTGTGCTTCCTGGAGTAAGAGTGCCTGGTATCTGCACACCTTCCTCTCTCTGTCTTCTTTCCCTCTAGAGAGTCAGCCATGAGCCATTTACATTAGAAAAGGAATCTCTAATCTTCACAAGACCCCTGAAAAGTAGATATTGTTCTAATAGTAGAAGTGAGAAAACTGAGGTGCAGAGAGGTGAGTAATTTGCCCCAAATTCCATAGCTTCTATGTGGCAGATTTGAGAGTCAAAGCCATGTCGGTCTAATTTCATCTGTGTTCTTTCTCCCTGTGTCTCTCCATACCTGCTATTCTTTGTATTGTCATTACAACTGTGTCACCCTGAACAAGTGTCCTGTCCTGTCTGGGCTTTAGAATAAAATATAACAGCTCATGTAGATTTAATAAACATTTATTAAAAAATAAAAATCACTATATGGATTTCTTACATTTTAGTAGAAGAAACGTTTTGGTCCTGCATGGGTCTTTCCCCTTGACGCTATCACTGTTATAGTTTTTATAATTTGTCTCCTAAATGTAAGCTCACAGCCTCTGGCTAAGCAAGCAAGTTTAGGTTGTTCTACGGCTAGTATGTACCTACAATTAGATAGGTCTCGTCTATCAAGCTGTTTCCCGCTATTGTTGTTTATCTCTTTTGTTGCTTACATGCTGTTTTGCAGGCAGAGAGCATACTGGCTCTCATAACGGTCACAATTTTTAGTGGAGGCATGTACCTGCTCACAGCAGACTCTGATATTTGTCTCTGAGAAGCAGTCAGGCTTGGCGGCAAAATCAGCATGCTGATCCCCTCTCCCCAGGGACACTACTATCACTGCCTCCCAGGCTCTCTGCCACTCCAGTCACACACCTCACGAGCAGACTCTGATATTTGTCTCTGAGAAGCAGTCAGGCTTGGCGGCAAAATCAGCATGCTGACCCCCTCTCCCCAGGGACACTACTATCACTGCCTCCCAGGCTCTCTGCCACTCCAGTCACACACCTCACCTGACAGAGGAGTCAGAAGCAGAGAGAGCCAGCATTGTTCAAATGTGGGAAAAATAATAAAATCAGTTTCTAGCTTGTTGTGGCTTAGGAAAATCTGTTGCCACCACCTGGGATACACCTGGAGGATAAATTATTCAGACCTGTCTCCTGCACAACCTTCTTTCTGCCTCCCTTTTTGCCACCTCATTTCCCTCCTACTCTCCTGGGCTGCTGGTTCTTCCATGATACATTGTGTCATTGTATCTCTGATACATTGGAAATGTAAAGACCTTGATCTGAGGATTTGTTCTCTCTAATCAAAAATGCTCCACCCCTGAAACAGCAAACTGAAATAAAAGGAGATTCTAAATTCTTCTGATAATGGCCATGCTGCATGAAGAAAAATATTAGAGGCTTTAGGTTTCGTTTATTCTGTTACTGGTTGCCCTGTATCCTCTACTTTAGTAAATTGGGGAGAGAATTTCAAAACATAATATAGATTACTGAGGATGGCAATAGACAAGAGACCAGAAGTTTTTCATAGTCTAAAAGGGGCTGGCAAACTTTTTCTGTAAAAGGCCAGATAGTAAATATTTTAGGCTTTCTGAGCCCTTCTGTCTCTGTAGAATATTATTCTTTGATTTGATTCATAGCGCTTTTATATTGTAAAAGACATTTTCAACTCAGAACTGGGCCCCAGGCTGGATTTGGCCTGTAGTTTGCCAGCTCCAGTTCTATAAGCTCATCTTCAATTTTAAAGCAACAAAATATCATAGAAAAAAACTTCAGGAGACTTCAAATGTAAGTTTTGAGGGGGAGCAATGAACAGTAATATCAGGATCGAGCATGAGTAATTAGGAAAGAGTTTCTGGAAAACAAAATGAGCAAGGCAAATGAAAGAAAAGAAAGGACAGATTGTGAAAAAAATTATTGGAAGGAATTAGCAAATGACAAAGAGGCAGGGATATGGGATGAGGACTGAACGGAGTATTTTGAACAAAGTAAAGAATCTGGGAAATGGAGTAAACGAGGCAGATTTTCACCTAGGCATAGTTAGTGGCAAATATGCACCAGCCCTGCTAGGAAACAGAGCAGATTATATGGTATTTGAGAAGGAATTTACTCCCCTCTTGTGGTTTATAACTACAGCCCCCTTTTAACCATATGTGACAGGTCACAGAACTTCAGTTGCTTTCCTGCCATGTTCCAATGCTGCAATTTAGTGCTTGTTCAGTCAGCTTTCATGACTTAAAATAAGAAAGAAAAAGGAGAGAAAGAGTGAAGCATTACCTCCTTACGGGTTGGCAAGGGTGGATGGGAAGCTTTGTGGGAACTGAGAAGCAAGTGCAATAATATCACCCATGTAACTTAAATCAAAATATGAATCTTTTTTTCCCCAGGTAATTGACCATCAGAAAACATTCAAGGTGGAGAAAAAGGAAAATCTGAATATGGACTATGAGGTAATAAGTGTCAAAGAGAAAAGAAGGAAATTCATCTCAAATATAATACCAGATTGAAAAACAGATAAACAGCTACTTTTTGCTGAAAGATAATCTGAAAGACAGACTCCTAAATACCTTAGAAATATTGGCTATCAAAAGAAAGGGCCCATTGCCATCAGAGTTATGAAAGAGCACTGAATTAGGAGTAAAAATACCTTGGCTTCAGTCTTTAGCCTAGTTCTCACTAGCCTTGTGATTTCAGGAAAGTAGTTTAGCTTATCCAAGTCTCAGTTTCCTCATCAGGAAAATGCAGATAGTACGTTTTTCCTATTTCATAATGGTGATTTTATCAGTGGATATTAAAGAGCTTTGTAAGCTATAAATAACTGTGATAATGACAGACATTTTATGAGTTTTAGTATTTCATCAGTGGGTTGACTTTACCAGACATAGCAGGCGGCTACCTGTGTACTGTGATTTGAGGGGTTTCCAAAGGACTAGTTGCCAGGCAAATTTCTCCCAAGTTGATTGTGATAAAATGACTAAATCATATTTATGGAGTCCAAAGTTTCTACAGTCCTCAGCCTAATTAAATAAAGAAGGTTAAGATGCAAATGTTATCAACTCAACTGTGGATATCTTACCACTTTACTAGCTGGCCACCCAGCAATGTCTTCAGAGACCAAAGCAGAATTGCCACTAAGTAGAGGGGCCCCGGAAGCTCGGGGTCACCAGTAAAGCACTAATTGCCTATCAAGAGAACACCTGAGGGGAGCAAGATATAAGAAAAGAGGAAAGGCATTCTACAAATGACTTCACAATTTCGAGTTAGGCTGGTTTGTTCTGCCTAGATCTAAGGATTTTGAGAGATGTCAGCTTGTGATCTTTTTTCCTTTGAATTCCTTTCCAGTGCCATTTGTTTTCCCTAAACAAGTGGCTCTCAGGACAGTATCCTCATTAATCCTCTTATAGCTATTGCGGCATAGACAGCTAACTTTACACTATAACAAGTTGTGCTTCCCTTCCAGGGGCCACTTTTTCAGATTCCCTTGTATCTAGTTGGGACTGGATGCCAGTGGCAGGGGAGTGGATGTGATGTGTGTCTCTTATAGGCTGAGGTGGTTAAAAAGTAAATTGCATTCTGCACTCTCTTTTTTCTTGTTGGCTTACTGTATACTGATGTCAGTGACGATGCTGGCATGGAAATCTTGAAGACAGAACAGCCAAACAAATGGAAGGACACTGTGCATCCGAATCACCTCTCAGAGGAGAGCCACAAGACCATGAGCACGTACACCCCACTGGAATGTGAGCAAAAATTCATTTATTTTAGTGTTAAGCCACTGGGATTTTGGGGTTTTTTGGTATAGTAGCTACTGTCACTTGGATTAATATAGCTACTGATATTAGTAAACTTTCTCCTGAGATGATTCTGTTCTCTGCAAATTGTGATCTGCTAACCTGTTATCTTGAGCTATAGCCCTTATCCTTTACCTTCTGTCCCCAGATTCTTCCTACTCTCCCTGCAAATCATGTCTTCAAATGAATAACAAAATCAACAAAAAGCAAAGTAAACAGAGGACTAATAATTACTTTATTAATTCTTTTTTTTTTTTTTTTTTCTGCTTGACTGCATTGTAGTAGCCCTGGAGCTGAGTGGAAGTCAAGGACAGATGTTTGTAGGCATTTGGCTTAAACTCCTATGCTGGAGATAAAAAAGGTATAAACAGTAAAGACTGTAAATTACAATGACATGATTTTAAATTGAGAGCCAAGAGGAAGAGTGCTTTCTCATCACTTTACATCCACAAAATTTGTTTCTTTTTTATTTCTTACTTTCCAATTGGCAGAGTGCCCTTGAAATGTAGGATTTGTCAATGCAGTGCCCTGCAGTCATTACTTGGTTTATAAAATTGGCATGGGAAGCTCAGAAAGTTGTTTCTACCTGAAACCAAGCTGTATGCCTGGAGCTCAGGTTTAGATGCTTGGACGGAAGAGAAAACTGAGAGCCCAGGTGTTGAAGAAGGGTAAAGTTGCACATACAAAATAAATAAACAAACAAAAATCTAGAAAACAAAAACAGGAAGAATGGGTGATTACAACAGCACATTGAACTGGCATCTGAGAACTCATAAATTTTTCCATTAATATAAATTGTGTTTACAGGTACACTCCTGATATGGTGAAGTAGACGTTGTACTTAAAATTGTTGTCACAGTATGTTATTTGAGTAGTAGTACTGGTTAAGACTATGGTTTATAAACAAGAAAATTACTCCACAATCACCAGGGTAAAGTGGCTTAAATGGAATTAAGAGCATGGTTTGAGGTATCTCTCAAAAGTATCTATCACCAGTTCATATAGGCAATAGAAAGTCTCACTTATCTTGAATAGTCCTTTAGCTGTCTACAACCAAATACGTGTACCTGGCTCTTGGGGAAAAAGCTTCCTATGATGTGTGTGGGATTCTGGTTGAGATTCTCTGGATTTGAATCTTGACCCTGCCTCTTCCTATCTTTAAGACTTTGGGTAAGTTATAAAACCTCTCTGCCTCAGTTTCTTCATTAATGAAATGGGGATAATCACAGAACCTTTCACATAGAGTTGCCAGAGGAATTAAATGAGATAATAGAAATAAGTTGTTAAAAGAGTAACTGCTAAATAGGAATCAGTTGTTGCCAGTGGTGGTGTTTTCTGTTGTGAGGTAAGTGCATTTCCTCCTGTTTGAGCTTCTGTTGGGCTGGAACACAGCTCACAGCTGATCATGCCCTCACACACTTTAAGGTTCTGACTCAGGTTTCTTCACCTCTTTCTAGATCATATTCACAGCACTAGATGTCCATAACCAGCCTCTCCCTTCCAACAGTCACAGGTAGGTTCCAGCCTTTTCTCTTGAGCCGTAGCTTTTTCTCTCCCCCTTCTCCCCACTGATTTCTCCTTGCAATCATGTCTTCCCCACAATAGCAATTTTACACATGCTAATCCAGTCTTCTAGATCTGGTTCAAGAGTTAACAATGATAAAATATTTTTTTTAATTGGTGTAGGGATATTAAATGCTTAACATTTTTTACAGCCAGCTTTGTGGAAGGAGAGGACAGTTTACATTAGGAACAAAAGACAGAACAATAGCTGTGATAAAGACACAGACAATCACAAAAGGGTGGGAGAGCAAGCTGTCCTAGTATCCTTGCACAAGACAAACTGCACATATTTTGTCTTCCCAATTAAAAACTGTAAAAAATGAACTGAATTGCATATCTAATAGATAACATATACCTGCACAGTAAAAAGGAATTATTTCGGGCTGGCCCGGTGGCGTACTCGGTAGAGTGCGGCGGCACTCCCGCCGAGGGTTCAGATCCCATATAGAGACCGGTCCGCTCACTGGTTGAGCGCGGTGCAGGCGCGACACCGAGGGTTGTGATCCTGTTACCGGTCACAAAAAAGACAAAAAGGAAAAAAAAAAAAAGGAATTATTTCAAGTGTCTATTGCACACGGGACTCTGACTGTACATCTTTTGGTGACATATTTTCCAAAAATAAAAAGAACTCAAGGAAATCTTAAACTTCACTCAGTTGTTTTATTGTTGATATCACAATTTAGAAATTATTTTATGCATATTGTAGAATAAAGCAAACAGGAGGCTAGTAATAATAGAACCTAAGGTTTTCAATGTATGAGAAAAGAGAAACGAATATAGAAACAAAGAAGTAAAGGGAGGGAACCCTATAATAACAAACCTGAGTTGAAAATATCGATATGAATATGAGATTATATATAATATAATCTACACATAATCTATATAAAATACACCATGTATTATGTACAATATAACCTATGTAATCTATCTTTAATTTTTCTATATAGAACCTATGTTTCTGTGTGTGTGTGTGAGTGTGGGTGCATGTGTGTGGGGAGAGAGAGAATGAAAATACACACTCTGTCCAACTAAAGAACCTAGAAACCATTATGTTCCAGTAGCATTGAGACCACCTGACATTCAGGTATTGTTTTCTAAAATACTTTTCTCACAGAAAGGAACCAGGGCTCCTTACAGAATGGCAGATTGTAGGTTTGAGGAGGGGAAAATTTAAGGCGAGCTTAAGATCTCTTATTATATGAGGAAATTGTATCAAGGAAATGCTAGGAAATAATTGGGGTCTTGTCAAAAGGATCCTGCTTAAAGAGGCTCTCACTAGCTAAGACTAGAACAATATGAGTATTGAAAAGAATAATCTTTGTGATTGAATATATCGATAAAAATATGTGTTCATAAAGACACACACGAAAAAAGGAAAGGAAATGCTAGGAAATAATTGGGGTCTTGTCAAAAGGATCCTGCTTAAAGAGGCTCTCACTAGCCAAGACTGGAACAATATGAGTATTGAAAAGAATAATCTTTGTGATTGAATATATCGATAAAAATATGTGTTCATAAAGACACACACGAAAAAAGGAAAGGGAAATAGGCCACAATGGAGGTTATTAGTATATCAACTCCTTACTCTGAAAATTAGTAATGAAAAAGGAAATAATTGAGCTTTATCCTGTTTCTATTTGTCAGGATAGGTAGATTATGCTGCAATAAAAAATAACCTCAAAATCCCATTGGTGTAAAACTGGAGAGTTTATTTCTCATGTTTACTACATGTCTCTCCTGGGTTGGCAGGTGTTCTGATCTACATTATCCTCATTTAGGGATGCAAAGTGACAGAGACTCGATAATTTAGAATTCTGCTGGTCACCGTGGCAGGGGGAAGGAAGGTGCTGGGAAATGTACCACACAACTCCTCATATTTCATTTGCTCAGGAAAGTTATGAGGCCATACCCAAATTTGGGAAATTTTCTCCTCTCCTCTCCTCCAGGGGCAAATACACTTTCACCCTCTACTGATTTTGTGACTTGCTTTGGCTGACATAGTGTGGGTGGAAGTGACAGAATGCTGGCCCCAGCAGAAGCTTTAAGAGGCATCTCATACTTTCACTCTCCCTTTTGCATTGGTACCATCCAGCAAAAGAAGAGCAGAACCCCAGGAGCCATTGTTTTTTTATTCAGAGTTGCGGTTTGAGAGACATGTGATGCTGATTTAGAGCCTGGAGCAAAGCTCTGTGGAGCCAGAGCCAAATCACAGACCTGTGAGCAAGAAATGTTTGTTGTCATAAGCCTCTGAGATTTTGTGTTGTTTGTTATTGAAGCAAAAGCTGACTAATATACACATCATGTACTTAGAAGGAGAAAAAAAAAAGAATATTGGTGAGTAGCCCGAATGACTACCACGTTGTCTTTTGAATGAAGAACTGTTGTAAATATTGCTGAAGATTGCCAGCTAATAAATGCAGAAGAATGATACCAGTAGAAATCACTATTTGCCATCCTGAAAATAATTGCTTCAGATGAGAATTATCAATGAATTTTGGAACCATTAGGAGAAAGGTTGTCAGGAAATTATTTGGATGAGGCCCAAGTATCACTCTACAGATTACTTTTGCAAAGGGTGAAGTGTCCTTTAACATAGAGAAACTGTCATCATCCAACGCGGCCTCACGGGTAGTGGACAGCTCGACATTGTGTGCCTCCTGATGTAATATGAAATAACAGCACTGCCTTTGAAATGCCCTTTCCTAAAATGTTTCATCTGTGTTTAATCAAGACTTTCGTTCAGAATCCCACTATATAAGGAATACAGGACATACACGTATGCATTTAACAGTGCTATGAGAAACAACGAACTAGGAATGTGGTGATTTAATAAGCCTGTTGTTTTAGACTGATTGAAATGCCCATGTCATGGGGATAAAAAAAGGATGTTTTTTGTTCTGTTCTGGTTTAAAATTGACAAAAGATATAAAACTACTAAATACAATGCATAAGCCTTGATTGGATTCTATTTTGAAAAAGCTGACTACAAAAGCATTTGTTGCTCAGTTTGGGAAATTTGAGTATGGCCTGAATGTTGGATGAGATCAGGGTATTCTTGGATGATATTTCTGGGTGTGATAAAGGTATTGAGGCTATGTAGATCTTAGTTTAGGAGATGTGTGCAGATATGTTTGTGTGAGGCACAATCACACAAACATGTATTTGAAAGTAAAGCAGAATGTTAATATTTCTTGAATCTACGTGAGTATGTGAGTGTTCATTAGTTTATTCTCTCAGATTTATATTTGAAATTTTTCATGATGAAAATGTTAGAAACAAAATGAAGCAAGACATTGTGTGGGGGAGGGGAGAGTGCGCGTGTGTGAAATTCAAAGCTGAGCTCAAAATGTCATCCTGAACCAGAAGTCTAGCGAGATGAACATGGCCTCAATTTCTTTTCTTTTCCTTCTTTTGAGCCATTTTATTTCAGGATTTCTCAGCCTGAATGGTTGCTCTTGAGCTTCTGCACCCTTGATACTTTTCCCTTGTATGAAGAACTATCTAATGATTTAGGGAAAGAGATGAATAACCACAGTTAACTTGACTTTGGGCCTGCCTGGAAAAACCATATCTTGTAAAAGCCTGGTTCTTCTCAGTTTTACAAAACACATTATATATACAAAATGCATTTTTTGAACTTGATATGTTATTCTTTTTCCTATATTCCTAAATCTTCTGCCTCACAGGAAGAGGCATTTCTTTTCTTCTCTAATGTTAATTTTAATTTTTATCCAGAGCACATCTTTTCCTGATGCTTCCAAGATCCCGATCTGATCTTCTCTTAGTCTCACATTTTACAAAATTTTTATTGATTCTTCACCTTCAGCCTAAAACACATACACACACATACACATACGTACACCCAAATCTGTCGCATCCATTTTAAAAATAAGTTCTTTTTCTGCTACCTGCACAACCTCCCAAGATGTATTGACCTATATCTTTTTTTTTTTGTCCTTTTTGAGACTGACTGCACAGCACTCAGCCAGTGAGCGCTGTGAGCGTACCGATCATCCCTATATAGGATCCGAACCCACAGCGGGAGCGCTGCTGCGCTCCCAGTGCTGCACTCTCCCGAGTGCGCCACGGGCTCGGCCCGACCTATCTCTTGTTCTTCCCTTGACAGCTAAATTTCGGTTAACTACAGTCTATACAAGCTACTGCCATCTTCTGGCTACTTGCTCATTATTCTCATTCATTTCTGAAACAGTTCTCACTAAAGTCACCAAAAAAAGCAACTTGATAGTCAAATCCAATTTTCTATCTCCTGTACTCGTCTATCTAATTCTCTACAAGCAACTTAAATGAATTATATATTCAGTACCTTTTTCTTCTTAAATTTTCTCCCTGTAGCATCCAGGGGCCTCACTAACAGTTTCAGAAGAACACCTACTGCCCAGTGACTGTAGGTGCACAGGCCTTTTCGAAGCAGCACTTGTCACTTTATTAGACCCTTCCTGGCCACACCCAAGGCCACAGTGTTTATATTAACTCAGGCTGCTGCCCTCTTCCAGGCTCAATTTCCCCCCTCTCCTTCTGCCCCTGTGTTTTTCCCTGTTTCTATTCTGTTGGCTTCTACCTGGACTCCTTCTTGGTATAGCCCCTCATTGCTGACCATTTGTTCGGGATGTGTTCTTAGCTTTGCCTTGGGTTTCTCCCATGACGCTGTCTCTTTCCCACTCCTCTAAATGGTGCACTCCCTTGAAGTATGGGAAACAAAATAAAGGAAGAGCTTTATTTTCATTTCCCTAAACCTAAAATAGTTTTGTCTGAGATCTCAAGTTAATAGAAGAAAAGCTGTCTAGGCTTGTTTGAAAGAGGAAACAGAAAGCTAAGAACTATGATAGTGTTAAGGGACGCCCCAACCCCTACTGACCTTAACATATGCATTCTGCTTCTGTACAAATCGCTTGCTAAAATAAATGGGGGAATAAACAGAGTAGCATGGCCAACGCCATTTTAGGCGGCTCTGCCATTTTAGCCTGGGAAGTCCCTATGGGGAATCCAGGGTGGGGAGGGGCTACAGGGCTACCCACGAAATTAGCTTATGTACTGCTGGCTTGCTTGCATTGGCTAGATTGTGTCAGGCGGGAAAAATTCCCGCCTAACTAAAAATAAAAGCTGCGAGAGGTTTCAACTCGGGGCTGCACACTTTGATTGGCCTGCGTAGCCCCGGCTGCCAGAAATAAACTCTTTTCCTTTTCCTATCACCTGGTTCTCATGGGCAAATTTCTTTTACCCGTCGGACATTGGCCATAACAATAGGAGGAGCCTTACAATCCTGTAATAATCGTGCCCTCTCTTTCCCAGGGCTTAGCTCCTGGTTAAACAGCCAGGGCTAGTCAAGCTTTCAAGTGCAACTAGCCAGTGGCACTTTTTCCTTGTTATTTTTCAAAACCTCTTCTCGTCATGTCCCATCATTAACAAAGAACTCTATCTGATATATGTTTTTACCTTTCCAAGAGAAATAGTCATCCTGAAGCTCTGAATTAAGGGATATGTTACTGTAGAAAGAGATTCCAGTGAGGTAAGGCCTGTGGGAAGTTTTCTATAAAAGTTCTGGGAACCAGTTGCTAATCATAAAATTAGGAGGGAATGGTAGTTATGGGTTTCTGTGGTGGAAAGAAATATTGATGATATTCCAAAAAAGAAAAAGCTGTAGGCAGTCTGATTTTAAACCTTCAGTTGACAGAGGGAATAGAAGTCATCTTTTATTTCACCACAGCTGAGACCTTAACAAAAAGAAATGCATTTGGCTGTGGCAGTAATTAGATTATATTGTTCAGGGGGTTGACCCAGACTGAGCCTAAAAGGAATTCTGATCTTCTGGGTGTGTTAGTCTGCAGGTGTCCTATTGACGTGAATTTATATTTAGCAAAGGGCTTTTGATTTCTGGCTGAAGGAGAGAGAAACTTAGGAGCTAGGGAGCACTTTCTAGATAAAAGATAAGAACAAGGGCATAAGAAAATGCCCATGACATAATATTTGGTTGAAAATATCAGAGTATTATACAGTATTCTTGCAGTTAAAAAAATACCTAGCAGATAAACTCTCAGTCAACAAAATCAGATATTCAAGAAGTATGGCTTAAACATTTTTTTTCTATTATACATTTTAGTTTCTATTTTTTTTTTTCAGTTTATCAGTTGTCCGAAAATTTATTTTAGTTCAATTAAGATTGGACCCCAATTTTCCTATAGCCATGGCTAAATTCCTAGAGTTTAGGGAACAAATTAGATTCATATAACTATTCTTTGAAAATTTTTGAGATATATTTTATAGACCTACTGAATATATAATTAATATTTCTAAGTATTCCATCAGATCAAAGTTAATAGTGTTGTTCAGCTCTTATATTTTTCTAGTTTTTTTTTTTTTTGACTGCCTGAACTCTAATTTATTGGAGAAGTTTGCTATGATCTTCCACTATCATAGTGGATTTGTCAATTTATTCCTAGAGGTCTACCAATTTTTGTTTATATCTGTTGGGTCTATTTAATGAGGTACATACATGTTTAGAATCGCTATATTGCTTTTGTGACTTTACTATTTAATTGTTGTATGGAATTTTGTAATGATGCTATTTGTCTTTAAGTCTTCCTTGACTAATATTAATACAGCTATACTACTGTCTCTTGGTTAGTATTTGGCTGATGTACTTTTTCCAGTGTTTCCTTTTCAACCCTTCAGTATTTTTATACTTTAGGTGTGTCTTTTGTAAATAGCATAGGAACTGGAGTGTGTTTTAATTCAATCTGACATTTTGTTCTAGCTGACAAGTTAAATTTGCAAGTACTGAAATAATTACTATATATGGATAGGTGTTATTATCTTATTTATTTTCACATTATACTTCTTTTTTCTATATTTGCTTTCTCCTTTTTTAAAAATCTTTTTTAGGGTCAATCTTTGTATATATTTCCCTTAATTTTGTTTCATAAGTCCTATGTCATGAATTCTGTGAGGACAAGTCATTTTCTGAAAGTCCTGGAAAATTGCTTCTAGATGTAGCTATTTTGTGTAAATATTTAGGAGGAATTCTCTCTTTCTTTTTTAAATTGAGGTGGAAGTCATGTAACATAAAGTCGACCATTTTAAAGTGAACAATTCTGTGGCATTTAGTACATTCACAATGTTGTTCAACTGCCACCTCTATCTAGTTCCACTATATAACAAGGCCTTTTTTGCTCTGTAATTCATTTTAGCAGGCCCCATGCCAGGTTGTTTTAACCTTCTTGAAAAAGAAGAACTCTATACACACCCAGCACCTTCCAAAGGAGATGTGGACTAGCCTTGGCTTCACTTTGGTATCAGAATAATTGTCAGTCTAATCTGATGTCAAAGAGTAGATTAATGTGCCCAGCCATACCTCATCTTGCTGTGTTTTTTTTTATTGTAAGCTAGTGTTTAACTGGCGTGATTTTGTCTAACTGAGATGACTCTTGTCCTACTAGTTACTGTAGATGCTAAACACTAGATTACAAGTAAACAAGTAAGCATTGTAATTGGGCTCTACCTGCCTCTGCATCCAAGTACAGCATGCTACACTGAGGATGTATAATTCCCTAGATGGCAAATGGAATGTGATGTTGCAAGGACCCAACACCCCCACCCACCTCAAACCTTAAACTCTTCTCTGATTTTTTCTAGACATTGTAATTTTAGGCAGCAAAAAAATGTGAACGGCTGATACTTTATCCGTTGAAAACTCAATATGTGTGCAGTGAAGGGTTTTTTTTTTAATCTTTCTTTTTTAAAATTTATTTGTTCATTTTTTAAATTTATTATTAGTTCCCGCATATAAGCAAGGGCATGCACTATTTCTCTTTCTGCACCTGGCTTATTTCACTTAACATAATTTTCTCTAAATTCATCCATGTTGCTACAAATGGCAGAATTTCATTCTTTTTTATGGCAGAGTAGTATTCTATTATCTAACCACAATTTCCTTTTCCAGTCATCCAACGATGGACATTTAGGTTGGTTCCAACTCTCTCAGCTATTTTAAGTAGAGCTGCAATAAATATGGGAGTACAGGTGTCCCTTCAACATGATGATTTGCAGGGGCGCACCAAATCCAAGAAGCCAGAGTTTGACAAGGATCCTCTGGCCAGAGTCTGACAAAGTTCCTCTGATTTGGCACGATGTTTGCAAAGCCTCATCGTGGGAAGAGGTGCCGCAGTCCCACACTCATTTTTTGGAGTTTCGTGTATTTGCTTTGTTTTATTATATTTTATTCTTTATTGCCTCATAAGTATCACTCTGGGAAGATTGAGAATGAAATTGAGAATTATACCGAAATGTTTAATAATACTAATGACCCATCTGGGAGTTATAGTCATGGGGTCTCTGGAAATGGTCTGTGGCAGTTAAGGCCAGAAGGGGACAATGGACCCATGTACACATTTACCTTGTCTGCTTCCTGAAAGGATTGTTTTTGATACAGTTAGTGAACATAATGGAGTTGTTATTGAAAATGTACTCAAAAGTTGCTAGGCAACATAAAAACCATTATGCCTAACTTGCTTTCTTCTAAGAGTTAAACAGAAATTTTTCTTTTTCTTGGGAATATAGATTTAGGTTAAGTTTTAGAATATTTTTATAAGGTTTAACTTTATAGAATAGATGTAGGTAAGAAAATCTTGTTTTTACAATGTGTTTTAATAATAAAAAATATTGGGGAAGGGAATTTTGATTTCTTGCTTGCATTGTGTGATTAAGAAACAAGTTTGAATAAGTTTCAGTAAGGTCATATAGAGTTCAATATAGCGTAGGGTTAATTAAATACAATGTAATAGTTAATGATTATCTAGGACCAGTGGGTTTCTTGTAAGCATTTTATTTTGCTCAAAGAAAAGAACATTGTAATCATGGAAACAAACTGTATTGTTATTTTTCTTGAAACACATGTCACTCACAAAGAGATATTATGATATTGTTTAATGAATATTTCAATGATTATGTTACTTCCAAGAAAAGATATAAAAAGTATGTGCATGCTTCAATAAAGCGTCAGCATTCAGCAGATCCCTTGAGTCTGTGTGTTTGCTGTCCATCGCCGACGCTGCCTTTCCTCCCTTTTGGGGGTTCCTTACCAGCCGGGACCTTACAATCTTCGTGCTGGGGCTGGTCGCCGGCAATGATTTCCATTTCTTTGGGTATACACCCAACAGTGGGATTGCTGGGTCCTATGGCAGTTCCATCTTTAGTTGTTTGAGGAACCTCCATACCATAATGGCTGCACCATTTTACAGTATCACCAACGGTGCAGGAGGGTTCCCCTTTCTCTGCATCCTCTCCAGCATTTGTTATTCTCTGTCTTTTTGATAATAGCCAGTCTAACTGGAGAGAGATGATATCTCAATGTGGTTTTGATTTGTTTTTCCTGGATTCTGAGTGATGTTGAACATTTTTTCATGTGTCTGTTGGCCATTCATATATGGAAAGATTTTTTTATTTTTATTATTTTTTCAAATCTGTTAATATATTTTTTTAAATTTTATTTTATTTTGTCAATATACAATGTGGTTGATTATTGTGGACCATTACCGAACCCTCCCTCCTTCCCTCCTCTCCCCTCTCCCTCCCAACAACCTCATATCTGTTCACTTGTCGTATCAACTTCAAGGAATTGTAATTGTTGTGACTTCTTCCCTCCCCTCCAGTTTATTTCTGTATTTATTTATTTTTTAGCTCCCACAAATAAGTGAGAACATGTGATATTTCTCTTCTGTGCCTGACTTGTTTCACTTAATATAATTCTTTCTAGGTCCATCCATGATGTTGCAAATGGCAGTATTTCATTCTTTTTTATAGCAGAGTAGTATTCCATTGTGTAGATATACCACATTTTCTGTATCCACTCATCTGATGATGGACATTTGGGCTGGTTCCAATTCTTAGCTATTGTAAATAGTGCTGCAATGAACATTGGAGAACAGGTATACCTTTGATTCAATGATTTCCATTCCTCTGGGTATATTCCCAGCAGTGGGATAGCTGGGTCATATGGTAGATCTATTTGCAGTTGTTTGAGGAACCTCCATACCATTTTCTATAGAGGCTTCACCATTTTGTAGTCCCACCAATAATTGCTCTCTTGCAATGAAGGTTTTGATGTCAGCTTCTTGCTTGATGTAGACCCCATTTCTTTATTCTGGAGGAGAAGGGATTGGAGGAGATACACAACACCTTTCTAACTTGTTCATTTTAGGCAAACAAGTTTTGGGTAGCAGAGTTTATTAAGTTTTACTGATTGCTCTTATCAAGTCATTTCCATCCACTTCTCAAACTCTGGCAATAGGTTGACTGTTAGGATAAGATTTTTTTTTTCTTTTTGCAAATATTTACATTTATCATCTTCATGTGTAATTTGCTGCACAGGTAGAAACAGCTGTGATATGGATTGAATTGTGTCCCTCAAATTATATGTTAGAAGCTTGATCCCCAGTGTAACTGTTGATAGTGGGAAATCCTATTGAAAAATGGGGACTTGAAGAGGTAATTAGATTCTGAGGACCATGCCCTAATGAATAGATTAATAATGGTGGTCATGGGTGCTGTTCTGAGGGCTTGAAAAAGAGAGCACATGAGAGTCTCTCTCTCTCTGCTCTGACATTTTTGCAATGTGATGTGCTGTGCTGCTGAAATCACCACCCAAGAAGGTCTTCACCAGATGTGTTTCCTAGACTTTGAACTTCCCAGCCTCTGAAACTGTAAGCACTAAATTTCATTTCCTTATAAATTACCCAGTTCCATGTATTTTTTATAAAGCAGCAGAAATGGACTAATACAAGCTGTGTCAGGAACTAGCTGCTAGGGTACATTTTGAAGTGAAAGTCTGCATAATTTTTTTAATAGAACTTTGAGGTTCATAGACCCTGGTGTACCAAGGGCATAGAGAGAAGATCTAAAGGAACATAGGATTTCTGCCTTTTGCACATAAATGGTGCTTCTAATACAAAAGAAGTTTTTTAAAAAATGAGTCTGAGTATGGTCAGATAACTGCATACCCAAAAGTTTGGTGACAGCTCAGATTCTTATTCCCTGAATAAGATGCTGTAGGATGGCCTCTGAGACAAGTTTTATGCAGAAGTAGGGCCATGCTCTCGGTCTCAGCCTCCTTCCCAGAGATCAGGGAAGAGGCTGAAGAAAGACCTTAGGCTCTGCTTAGGCTGAAGAAAGACCTCTGACCTGCAGGCTGGTCATGATAGCTATCTCCCATGACTTTACAAAGTCACCTGCCCTCCTGGTAGGACAGGTGCCTTGGAGTCTTGATGTATGCTCTTCTTCGTAACTTCCACAATACAATTTCCGTCCTTTTCTCTCCACTGGGGATTTAGAGGAGCAGATCTCAGTGAATTTCCTGAGTCTTTGGAGGCAAGTTGGTAAAGTGTTGAGAAAGGCATCAGATCACATGACTTGAATTCGATTTCTAGCTCAATCATTTATGAGCTCAGTTATTTTACTTTATTTCATTTATTTTTCCATTGACCTTATCACCACTTAACACATATTTTTACTTGTTTTTCCCACTAGAATGCAAGTTCCAGTTATGCATGGGGTTTGTTTGCCATTTTTGAACTGTATCTCATTGCCTAGTACAGAGCCTGGCATATTGTCATTAATATAAATTTCACTAGGATCATTTCGTTTTAATTTTCTTCTTTTGTTACAACAAGTAATTCTGAAGTGAACATCTTCACATTTTCATTATAGGTAACTCTGATGTGGATTTCTTCTCTTGAGCATTTCATAAGCTACATTACTTGAATGCAGCTAAGTCAGAATTGTAACTATTTATTTTGACTCTTGATATGTATTAAAATGTTGCTTTCCAGTATGTCCTGCAAGGTATGAGAGTCTCCAGCGATGTATTTGTGGTTTGTCACTTTGCTAATTTAATAGGTTTTTAAGGAGTAGCAAAAATTTAATTAATTTCTATTTTTTGGATAATGTTTTCTTATGTCATTTCTATACTTCCTCTTACATAACTTTAATCTATCATAGAGGAAGGAGGAACAACATTATTTCAATTTCTCTACACTTAATTACTTGAGAAGCATTAGTTGTTATGGATCTTTATGTATAAAAGATATCTGACTATTAAAGAAAAGCTGTTCATGGGCTTCTTGTTAAGGGGGAAAAATAAAACAAAGTGGGGACTGACTTGCCCATGCCGTTTTGTCATTTTTCTGTTGCCTTTTATTTACCTCACTTTTCTTCTGAAGTCGTCTTCTTTTCAGTGATTTTACCACTCACATCTGAGTATGGAGAACTTTTGCTGATTTTTCTTTTCACCACGAAGAGCATGCTTCTCTGCAAGGCCCTAACCAATTTTAGAGGACTTAAAGTTTACCGACTTAAAGTTTTCCAGAGAGAAAAGGGCTAAAGAGCTTTCTAGAGAAGGTAAAGGAACCCAACTGAGCACCAGAGGTTTGAAAGTCAGGCAGTTATGCCTGTTGGTGTGGTATGTGTGTCAGGGAGGAGGGGGATTCTGGGGAGAAGCAAGGCTGAAGGGAACTGGGGGCAGTTATGATTTGTATCCAATTGAAAGTATTAGAGATTTGCATGAACAAAAAATGAAAAAAAAAACAACAACATTGGCTTAAACAAATAAACAAACATTTGATTAGATGTTTTATCATTCTTATGCCTGACAGTAAACCACCCAGGGCTGGTACAGCAGCTTTGCAAAGCCATGTGGAGCCCAGGATGCTTCTTTCCATTCAGTTATACTTATGGTGTACTTGACACCTCAGAACCATACGTAGATCTTCAAAGCGGTAGAAGTTGAGCAAAGAGCAAAGGACAAAAGACTTGTCTGTGCCCCAACCATACCCTTTATGAGCTCTCATAACTTTACAAGTGGTGGCCCACTCCAGAACTCCCTACTTATTAACAGGGCAGGGGAATGTAGGAACTGCTTTGTTTTATTTTTCTCTTTATTTGCTTGCTTGCAAACTGGGCACGTTAACATTTAGGATGCATTAGGTTTAATACTGAGTTGTATTCAGTCATGCTGAGCTGCCACAGAACCCAAACCAGGGCTTTTAGTCATGTGAGTTTCTCAGCCATGTGGTCCTCATCACCACTGAGGTTTGAGTGAGCTGTAAGGCAGGGTTTAGAATAAACATTAAAATGCAATAAGAGTTGGAGCCGATGAAAAAGTTTTGAGGATGATGAAAAACAGTGGTGATGGATACACAGCATTGTGGATATATTTAATGCTAATGAATTCTAAACTTACAAATGACTAAAAAGATGAATATCTTATATATGTTTTACCACAATTAAACAAAAATATCCCTGTGTCCATCCATGGTCACCCCTCCTGGTCTTCTTTTCAAAGACCGAAGAATATTCTCTTCTTAGATGTTGATGTTAAGGGCTATGGGCTAACCCCTCCTGCTTTGATAATCCATCAGATCGACCAAGTGTGTCAAGCACAATAGGCTTCACTACCTCTCAAGGAAATCTGGCATACTATCTGTACTGGAGGAAAAGTAGATGCTTTTGTTGTCAAGACTGGCAGAAGCATCAGGTTTTTCATGACTTTTTAAAAAATGTAAATTGCACCCAGTTTCAACCAGGCACACTGCTCTCTTGCATATCTCCCTTTCTTGATGACTTTTCTGTGTAACTACTTGGCACAATTTCTGAATACAGGATGAAGCTGCTGTAGGTGTGAATTCCCATTTGCTTCAAAGTAAAAGCCAGAGGCCAGGCAATAGCTTATCAGTAGGGTCACCAAACATCTTGGTTTGCCTGGTTTATGGCTACTGTCCCAAAGTAATTATTAGTAACACCTTTTTTACTCTTAAATGTGTACCAGTTTGGACAATAAATTATAAGGTCATTCTACCTCTAAGGCCCTACATGAATTGTCCACCCCCTTCTCAACATACTTCTCTGACTTCATCTCCCATCGGTCCCCGCTTTCTTCCTCTGCTGCCACCACACTGGGCTCCCCAGGGTTCCTTGAACTCTTGGGTGTGCTCTTGCCCTACATATTTCAAAGGAATTGTTTTCTCTTTTTGGAATGCTCTTCCCCAGGTAGCTGCATAATCAACTCCTTTAAGTCTTTGCTTAAATGTTACCTTCTCAGTGAGGCGTAGTCTGACCACCTAATTTAAATTGCATTACCAACTCCCCACTGCATTCCTGATCCCCCTTATCCTACTTCAGTGTTTCATATGTATATATGAAGGTACTTCAAAAAGTTCATGGAAAGATACGTACTATCTCTTAATTCTATTTTTCCATGAACTTTTTGAAGTACCCTCATATATATGCATTTACACACACACACATACACATACATATATAGAGACTAAAAGAATAAATAAAAACTTAGTTGATCTCTGGCCTATTTTCTCAAAGACTTGCCAGATGTCTGGCTAGCTGTCAAGAACAAAGGTGTTAATAGCTGAGGGCGATTTACTAGTTTATCCCTGAACTAGGTATCTTTTGCATTTTTATTTCCCATAGGAGTATTATAACATTTTACCACCTAGGATTTGACTGTTTTATCACAAACCAATTCGGGTGAAATTTGGAAGACAGGTAGGTCTTCATGATTCCTAGAAATAATCCCACAGAAGCAATTATATGTTTTGTCTAGGAGAAAAACTAATCCTGCTGTAATGGTTCTAAGAGTAAAAGGTACTGATATCGGCACAGTACTGTATAGCTTACAGAGCTCTCTATCCCACTGTCTTATTTAGTTCTCACGATAACACTTTCAACTATCTGTATTTAATTGATAAGGAAATGGAGCCCAGAGAAGCTAATGACTTTCTGAAAGTTATAAGGTTAGTTAAGTGGCAAAGTGCCATCATGCTTCTGGTTTGGTGTCACATTGTTACAAATATGTCTTTCTAATTACATCAGGATACCTTCTTATTAGTTGTGCCCTTTGAGGTTTTGTGGGAAAGTATATAGAAGATGGAGAACGTTCTGTCATTGAGATCCTGATACACAGCCAGACACCATGAGAGCCGGGCCAGGTGCATTTTCCACTCAGATCCAAATGGACATTTTATTTTATACAAGGCTTTCATAAGAAAGAGAAAAACACTTTTTCTTTCTGATGCTGACAGTCTCCTTCCAGTTTCTTGCTGTTCCCACAACCATGAAAACTATAAGCATAATAATAGTAAAAATGATTAACATGTATTGAGCACACCATGTGTCATGAACTGTTCATGAATTACATGCATTACATGTAATTCGCTTATATCTCACATCAACTCTATTATTAGCCTATTTTTTTCATAAAAGGCCCAGAAAACACACTTAAGCATATTTCATGGCTAGAAAGTAGTGCAAATGAAATTTGAGCCCATGTAGCCCATGCTCTCGAAGAGCATTGCCTGATAAAAAAAAAATAATGTGAGCACGTGTGTAATTTTAATTTTTTTAGTAACTACATAAATAAGTAAAAACAAATGAAGTCAAATAATGATGTGTTTTATTAAACCTCAATATGTCCAAAATATTATCACTTCAACATGTAATCACGATGAAAACTATTAACAGGTTATTTTACATTTTTTTTGTACTAAGTCTTTGAGCTCTGTGATGTATTTTATAGCACAACTCAATTCAGATGATAAACTTTAATCAGCAATAATTTATCTGTATCTAGATTTTATAAAATTTGCAGTTGAAAGAGTAGGTTTATGTATTCAAGTTATTTCAGTCATACATGTTTTCCAATAACTGATTTGAGTGTAAGTTTTCAATAAAAATTAAATACAATGTAGAATTCATTCCCTCCACATTTAGAATGCTTGAGAGCCAGGTGTGGTTTATGGCTGTTGTTATGGGCAGTGTGGCTCTAGAGTCCATGCCACCATGCCACCATATTGCTTCACTTGCCAGGAGAGAATCGTGGTGGCTCTTCTCCAACTGCTCCTATAATGGAACAGTCCCTTTCTATCTTCTCCTCATTGGCTTTTCAGATCTCTGACATTCAGCCCATAATAATGGCACTTCATCCTCACACACATTTCATACTCATTAACATTCAAGTACCACAATTTACACAGATCCTACCCCCTACTTGGGGAAAGGTGAAAAACTTCATAAAACAAAAAGAACATGTAGCTTTCCCCTGTTAGCTCTGCTTAATAGGTAAGAAAATTCCAAATGAGGTAGGGCTATATATTACCAATCCTGGGGGAAGGTAATAGCCAGAACAGGTTTTATGCCAGACCCCACTGCTTAAGGAGGTTCCAAAATAACGTCTGCAATGACTTTTGAAATCCCCTCATATACTTTTTTTTGTTGATGTGGGCAAATTTGGGAGAGGGAAATGATTTGTAAGAAATCAAAGAAGGTGAAACCTACCCTTTGAATTTCCTTTAATGCTTCAAATTTGTTCTTTGGGGAAGCTTATTGCAGGAAAAAGAAGAAAGGAGAGATCTTCAAGGTAACTGAAAAGGGGAAGATTCAGGAGTGAGTTTATCTTCTCTCACATTCTAGTCAGTGGTAGGCACTAAATTAAACAGAAGAAATGATTATTTCAGTCACCTTATTCATAAATGCCAGGCCCAGAGCCAAAAGTAATCCACTGAGGACTATGAAAACCTTCCTCCATCTTCACTTGCTCTAATCCCTTCCTTGGTGAGGTGGAATGAGGAGATGGCTCTGTCTCCAGATTGACCTACAGCAGGTTTTGCTGCTGTGACTGATGGTCTCCCTGAGATGTACACTAAGCTGGTGATGATTGTGAACCCATACCAACATAGTAGACTAGGAAAATAAACATGGAAACTGTGAGTATATGTGATATCATCCAACTTACCTATCATGAAAGCAAGGCATACTCCTTGTTCTGCATGTAGATGAGACAACCCATGGCAATGGGAATACAGTCTAGCCTGGGGAAGGTAGATCTGGAAGGCAAGTGAAGGTAGATCCAATGACAGTAAGCTTATCCATGTTCAGTGCCCTTTAGATTATGCAAAGATTTTCACTTCAGTTATCTCACTTGAGCTTCCTCTGAAGGATATAGAACAGACGTGATTAGCCTAGTGTCCCAGATGAGGACACAGATTTGTGGGGGTTAGGTAGCACATTCAAGGCCAACTAGCCACAGAGCCAAGAACCAGGTCATTGACTTTAGCCTCCCTCCACTAAGCCACACCTTCCTCCATAGGCAAAATGTATGACAAAGAACATACATTACAGATTCATTGTTGTAGAGGAACATTCTAGCCTTCTAGGCCCTAGAGACAAATACGAGCTTAGGTTCATTATGGATTTCATAATCACTTCTCTACTTATCCCTGCCTCCACCTTTCATAGTAGGAACATCTGCGATTTCATCAAGTTGTCTCCAGCTGACCCATGGTCACTTTCCTTTCTGATTTCATTATTCCTTCTTTCCTTTCTCTCTCTTTCCCTCTATCCTGCCTTTTCTTTTTCCCTCCCTCAAATATTTGTTAAATGCATTTGTGTACTAGGCATTACAATGAGTACTGGAAAAACAAAAATGAATAAAACATTGTTCTCTGTTTCAAGAAATAAACTAATGGCTGTATTAGGCGTGAGAGATAACCTTATCCATCTAATGCCAAAGAATGGACACAGAGACACATGGTACAGTGAAGCAAGACTTTAATAATGGTCTTGCAAGATCAGGTGTCGGATGGGCTGGTGCACATGAAACCGTTACAGCAAGCAATTTATTCCTTAGTGCACGAGTCCCTCCCCCATTTCCTCATTGGCTGAGTACTATGGGGTGCACAGTCTTCCTAGAAGATGCCTAAGATTTATTATCCCCTTATAAGGAATTCCTTTGTCTGATGTCTTAGGACAAGCCCACAAAAAAGGCTTGTCAAAGCCTTGAGAAGGGGGAAGAACCAGAAAATGAAGAGAACAAAGGGCTATTAACTAACCACCATCTTGAGGAGTTATTTCTCAAGAGTGACATGCTGCTTCCAAGCTCTGCCTGTTCAGGGACTCTCTGGGAACAGGTTGAGCCAGTTAAACACTGTTTGCTAAGCTATTCCTGAAAATGAATCACTTAGTCTTTTTCCTTACAGTAGGGAGCCAGAAAGATTAAGAAAAAAAATGTTGCAGTAGAGAAAAACAGTAGTGTCACAGAGGAGAGAGTGTTTCATGGGAGAAGGTGGATAAGGGTTGGAAGAGTCTTCATTAGCACAGAGGGTCAAGTCAGTGGGGTCTGGAGGGTGAGTAGGAGGATACCAGGCATTATAAAGTAGAGAAAGGGCAGTCCATGTTCTGTAAAGAGTTTACCTATTGTGATACAGAATGGTTTTTGCCAGATATCTACCAATTCACTTTTTAGCTATTGTGGGCATGCCCTCAGGGTTCCTAATTTAATTGCAGATCATGGAGCTCTGGGTGAATGACAAGTGATTCCCGTGGTAGAAGCTAAAATGAGAGGTTAAGGATAAGAATGAGAATTACATTTTGTTCTCATATTTTAAGCCCAAAGAAGGCCGTTATTAAGGCCAATGTGCAAATGTAAACACTGGTGGGGGCATTATTTGAGGCCAGGGGATTTCCTTAACACTGCTTAAATCAGTCTCCCTTGTATCAGCCTGATATGGTTTCTAGGGGCATTGGCAGGCTTGACAGCTAAGATTAAGTGATCCTCTGTTTTTTCTTGGGAACATGGGAGGATCCCAGAGCTGTAGAAAATCCTCTTTCAAGGAGATTAAATGTAGCACATTTCCGCCAGGTGTTTGGGTACTTGGCCACTAATGTGTGGAATATAATAAAAAGCAAATGTACTTCACAGGGCCTGGTTTCCCAAAGCCTTGCAGTTTCAAATATTGACCTTGGAAGGACAGGAAATTTTCCTCAGACTATAAGTCTCTGGTTTAAGATAAAGAATTGTGCCATAGCAGGTTGCTGGCTCAAAGACAGACTAGTTACTGATTGTTATGTAAAGATACTGAGAAATTACTGAAAGAAGGAATGTTTGCTAAGATCAAGCTTGTGTTGATAAGACCACTTAATCGTCTACTGGAATGTCATCTGGCTTGTTTCACTGAAAGTTATCAGCCTATATTGTTAAACTATAACCCCACCTATGTCTCTTCCTGTAACTTCCTGCTCTGGAAAATAAATGCAGGAAGAGAACCCCAATTTGGTGTTAATTTCCCAAGGAAGGGCTGCCTCTCACTGGAGGGTGCCTGGGAAGTTAACCTCTTCGAGGCTTCTCACTGCTCGAAAGAGATGGGCTTTGAGTAATCCTTTGCATCTCTGTCACCCAGGGGAAGTGAGGTGAAAAATCTGTGGGGGGCTAAGCAACGCAAACCAACACTAATCTGAGCAGACAGCAGCCCACCAGGCAGGCATGGTTGTGCTCCTGCTCTTGATTCAATAGGTGACTTGGAAAAATCTAATCTTCAACAAAAGCACCAAGAACATACATTGGGGAAAAGACTACCTCAAGAACGGGTGCTGGGAAAACTGGACATCCATCTGCAGAAGATTGAATCTAGACCCATACCTCTCACCATATACCAAAATCAGCTAAAATGGATTAAAAACTTATATATAAGCCCTGAAGCTATAACACTCCTAAAAGAAAACATAGGAAAAGCACCTCAGGAAGGACTGCACGAAGACTTTATGAATATGACCTCCAAAGCACAGGCAAAAAAGGGAAAATAAATAAATGGGATGATATCAATCTAAAAAGCTTCTGCACAGCCAAAGAAACAATTAACAAAGCAAAAAGACAATCTACGGAGTGGGAGAAAATATTTGAAAACTATGCAATCAGCAAAGGATTAACATCCAGAATATACAAGGAACTCAAACAACTAAATAGTAAAACAACCTGATTAAAAAATGGGCAAAGGAGCTGAATAGGCATTTCTCAAAGGAAGATATATGAATGGCCAACAGACACAGGAAGAAATGCTCAGCTTCATTCAGCATCTGGGAAATGCAAATCAGAACCACTCTGAGATATCATCTCCCTCCAGTTAGACTGGCTCTTATCAAAAAGACAGAATAGTAAATGCTGGCAAGGATGCAGAGAAAGGGGAACCCTCCAGTGCTATTGGTGGGACTGTAAATTGGTGTGGCCCTTTATGGAAAATGGTATGGACGTTCCTCAAACAACTTTTGATAGAACTGCCATACAACCCAGCAATGCCACTTCTGGGTATATACTGTAAGGAATGGAAATCATCGTGTCGAAGGGATACCTGCACTACCATGTTTATTGCAGCTCTATTTACAATAGTCAAGAGTTGGAACCAACCTAAATGTCCATCATCAGATGACTGGATAAGGAAAAAAAAAAAAAAATATATATATATATATATATACAATTGAATACTACTCTGCCATAAAAAGGAACGATACACTGGCATTTGCAGTAACACGGATGAGCCTAGAGAAAAGTCATGTTAAGTGAAATAAGTCAGGCACAGAAAGAGAAATACCACTTGTCCTCACTCATAAGAGGGAGCTAAAAAATAAACAAAGGGAGAAAGAAAGACACAATAATCACAATAATACATTGAACTTTCAAAAATAGAGAACAGAACTGAAATTACCAGACAAGGGAAAGGGGGAGGAAGAAGGGGGTAAAGGAAAAATTGGTAAAGGGCCATGAAAAATGATTACATTGTATAATGCTGAATATACCAATTATCCTGATTTGAGCATCACATGTTGCATACAGGTAATGATATCCAACTCTGTACCCCAGAGGTATGTATGATCAACAATGTTACAATGATATATAAATAAGTACATAAATAAATAAATAAAATTTGTTCCCAGAATCAGGCACAGAGTGGTGTGATAGCTCTTTGGGAGGAAAAATAAAGAAAGAAAGAAGGTCTATGATAACCTGTGTGACATGTCCTGAGTTGTACATCATAGTGGGAGTCAGTCTCACATCATAGGTGTTTTCACCTACAAAGCCTTCACCTCTATTCCATTTTGTCTTCCTAGTCCTATAGCCATTTCCGGGAATGTTTTGTTTTATTTATTTTTTTGAACAATCAGATTTAAACATTTTATTCTCTGACCTATGCCACCTTACTCTCTGACTATCCTTCCAATTTTGTTACCCAGTTATTCCTGTTTTTTGTATTCTTCTGCCTCATCAGATCTGTTGTTTTTGATCTCTCTATTTTCTCAGTACGTCTTCACTGCTTCTTCTGTTAAACTTGGATTCCATGGCCCAGAACTCCAATAATAATAAAACTTCAATAATCCTTAATTCTATGGTTCGACTGTTCTTCTGTTGCAAGACCCCAACTGTCTGCCTTTTTTGAACCTTCTCCAGGATTACTGAGCACTGATGGAAAAAAAATCACACAACCATGAAAATTGTGTCACTATATATTTAAGATTCCCAAACTTAACTGAATTCTGACTTTCAGCAAACTGAAGTAGCCTCTGTTACCTTATTTTTGTCCTTCATTGCAATCATCATAACCAGAAATTCTTAGGAGCGTGTCTGTTTATTGATTATCTTTCTCCACTGAGGCTCTATGCAGAAGGACCTTTGTTAATACTATTCTCTCCTGTGTCCCCAGCACATGGTATATGGTAGATGGCACATGGTAGGTGCTCAGAAGATGTTTGTTAAACAAATAAGTCTCAGCTTAGATGTTTCCATCTCCAAGAAATTTCTCCTAATCCCTGTCTCCTATTAAGTCTGAGTTAGAGGTTTTTTCCCTTAGCATCCTGTGTTTCTCTTTCATAGCACTTTTCACACCATATTCTCATGGCCTGTTGATTTACCTTTATCCTTCTCTAGATAAGCAATACCCAATAGAACTTTTCACAGTGCTAGAAATATTTCATTTCTGCACTGTCCAATACGGTAGCCACGAGGCACTTGGACTATCTAACACTTGAAATGTGGCTAGTGTGACTAAGAAAATTAGTTTTTACTTTTATTTAATTTCAATTAATTTTAAATTTAAATAGCCACACATGATTAGGGCCAACTGTATTGCAGAGCGCACACAACTCTAGATTCTAAGCTCTAGAGGTAAGGGAATGTACCTGTCTAGTTTTCTCCTGCATTTCTGAGTGCCAGCACAGTGCCTGGTATATGAGAGGCATTCAAGATTGTGTGTCTCATAAAGGGTGATCTTTCCTGTGGTGCAATGAAGGTTGAATGTGAGGAAATTCTGTTTCAAAAAGATTTGGATATCTGTGCTGATGAAGAGATTTAAATTATTATTGAGTATGCGAAAATTCTTCATATGTGAACTAGCAATAGCTTATAGGCTTGGGGTATCTGAATTTGTGGTAGAAATTGCTTATTCTGCCTTGACTCTGAACTGTACCATAGAATTTTTTTAAAACGTATTTTCAGGGCCGGCCCGGTGGCGCACTGCTACAGTGCGGGTGCGGTGGCGCTCCCGCCGAGGGTTTGGATCCCACATACAGACCGGTTCCCGCTCACTGGCACCGAGGGTTGCGATCCCGTTGCCGGTCCCGGTCCGGTACGGGCGCGACACTGAGGGTTGCGATCCATTGCCGGACACGAAAAAAGACAAAAAAGGGAAAAAAAAACAAAACAAAACATATTTTCATAAATTGTCTAAGATCTATAAAATGAGAAATATGAAGGAGATCCTTCCTGGGAACAAAACACTACTTCAGAACGCATAGGGTATCTCTTTATTTCTCCTTTGTGGCTGAATGGTTGCAGTGCCTGCAATTCTTGAATTAGAAGATTGTTTCTTGAATTAGAAAATTGATTTGTCAATTTAGTGATATGAACTAATATTTACAATTTGTACTATATAACAAGCTCTGATCTAAGTGTTTTCTATATATTAATTTATGTGATCCTCACAACAACTTTATGAGGTAGGTATGACTGTTATCTCCATTTTACAGATAAGGAAATTGAAACATACAAGGATAATTGTCTTGCCCAAGGTTACTCAGCTAACTCAGTTAAGTACAGAAAAGAGGATTTGAGCCCAGGCATTCTGGTTCCAAAGTCCATTCTCACTTGTATTGCCTCTTGTATAATCAGTTGTACTCTCTTTCTATACTTACCAGAGCTCTAAACTTGTTTGCTGTGTCTGTGAAGTTCTGTGTGCCTGTGTGTGATGAGTGTTTCCCAAGGACTGTGGCATTGGGTTGCAGGCTGGGAGGTGAGAGGACTGGAATGAATGAGGAGGGGACTGATGCAGCTGTGGTCCAGTGGGAAAGGATTTACCTTGGAATTAGATGTCTCTGTTTTCTCACTTATGAAGCTTGGAGAGGTATTACTTAACTCACTTGTTTATTAAAATTACATAAAATACTTATGTGAAAAGACTTTATCGATATAAAGGGCTTCATCCTAAGCAGGAGTGTGTAGCTGGCCTGAGAATCTAATACATTGGCACAGTAGCTGTTGGGCTGGAATCTCAGATCCTTCTGCCCCTTCCTGTGCAGGTCACGAGTCAGGTGATTGAAAGAAGATCCTGGCAGCTTTATATAAGGTAGACATACTTTATCCTTCAAATGTGAGCTTCACAGATATGCTTTATTCCTCCAAGACAAGCTCACACTTTGCCCCCACTCTGCTGACCCTTCATGCTCCACCGACCCTCAGTGCTCTGCCAACCTGCAGCTCAGAGCAGTTACTTTTATGTTTTCTGTACACAATAGTGGCCACAAGCCAAATGCATAATGTAACTACAACAAACATGCTGGATCAGTAAATGGGCACACGTGTAGTTACACTACTTTTATAACTTGTTTCTAGTGAATGTGCTGAATCTTACCTGTTTGTAAGGTGATAGATCCTGACTAAGCTTTTTCTACTTTCCTTACAGTGACCGTTAAGGAATGTATATAATCCATAGACTGTGTGTACATGGTTGTATACAGTTACATGACATAATCGTTTGTCTGAGACTGGGGGAGAATTCTAACTTTCCTTTCTCCTGCAGTTCAAGGATTCATCCTCTTGTAGGGTCAAAGAGAGGCCTGGGGCTTCCTAATTCCCTGACTAAATCTGTTTCTCACAATCCCAGATTTTCTTGGAGTTGCCTAAATCCCAGAGCAACCCAGTGTCTAGGAGATCACCCACATCACAAACAGGTGAGAGATTTAAGGATGAAGGAACAATTTTTTGTTTGTGTGTGACTAATGGCCAACTCAGTCTCTGCATCAGACCCCACCTTCACCCTAGGAAATGATAGTTACCTCCAAGCCTTGAAGCAGCCCATGTTATGTACAACTCTACTCTCATGACTGATGATACTTAAGGATAGTTACAAGCACTCTTTTTGGCTGGCTCCAGTTCTGACTCTATTGAATAGCAATGGTATGACTGCCTGAGAGTATCACTTGCTGCTCTGATTGTGACCATACCTCATGGAAGAACTAGTAAGTGACAGAAATTATGAAAAATTTAAAGAGGCGGTCTTATGAAGAAATATTACAAAATGTCTCTTAAGGCTGGAAAAGGAGACTGGATAAATAGCATCAAAATCCATAGAAATTTTGAAGTAAAAATAAATAGCAATTCATGTATTAAATCCTAGATTATTATCCCCAGTATAAAAGGCATGAGCAACATTTATTATGCTTAAACCATGAGCTAACCATTGTGCTAGGTGATATGAACACATTGTCCTATTTTTCTTTATGACATTCCTGCAATTTATGCATCTTATCTTCATTTTACAGGCAGTAGTCAGAGAGGCTAAGTAATATGTTCTAGGTCAAATGCTAGTGCATGGAAGAAATAGGATTTGAAGATGTATAAAAATTTTAAAGTCTCTGCTCTTTCTATTACACCAAGTTGCCTCTCTCGAAGCACAAACGAGAAGGCTTGTACAACTGATTAAAAGAGGATCTTTTTAGCATGCAGCAACATTGTGGATGAATAGCATCAGAACATTAGGTTCAAAAGAAAGGTTTTGTTGTATCAGGAACCAGCACTCTGGGTAGTGGAGCCTTCCCAGACAGAGCACAGACCTACTCTACCAAGACAATTTACAATTAGACTAGTGGTAACAGGTGACATTTTATATAAATGGACATGTGTGATGTGAGGTCCCAAATTTTATTGACATTTAATATATGAGGTCATAGTCCAATTCCATACTCTCTGCTCTCTGCAATTTCTATTCACTTTGGTCCTCTCCCATCAACATTATAGTCCTGGCATAAAAATGAACATATATAGTCATCAATACAAAGTATAAATTGAGGTTTTAATGCATTTATTTTCAATGTTTTTACCTCCTTCTTAGGGAATTCTTGATAGTAATACAATATACAGTATTGACAAGTGATTAAATTTTTAAATGCCAAAGCAACCAGGCAAGAGAAAGAAATAAAGGGCATCCAGATTAGAAAAGAAGGCAAATTGTCCCTGTTTGAAGATGACTTGATCCTACATATAGAATACCTAAATACTCTACAAAAAAAAAAATTCTTAGAGTTGATAAACAATTTCAGTAAAGTTGCAGGATACAAAATCAACACACAAAAATCAGCAGTGATTTTATGCTCCAACAATGAACTAGCAGAAAAAGAAATCAAGAAAGCTAACCTATTTACAATAGTGACCAAAACAACAAAATACTTAGGAATCAATTTAACTGAGGATGTGAAAGATCTCTACGATGAGAACTACAAATCACTGTTGAAAGAAATTAAAGAGGACACAAAAAAGATGGAAAAACATTCCATGCTCTTGGACTGGAAGAATTAACATTGTGAAAACATCCATACTACCCAAAGTGATCTACAGATTCAATGCAATCCCCATCAAAATACCAATGACATTCTTCACAGAAATAGCAAAAAAATAAAAAAAAATAAAAAAAATAAAATACTAACATTAACATGAGACAACAAAAGACCTCAAATAGCCACAGCAATCCTGAGCAAAAAATAAAGCCAGAGGCATTATGCTAACTGACTTTAAAATATATTACACAGCTATGGTAACCAAAACAGCATGGTACTGGCATAAAAACAGACACTCAGACCAATGGAACAGAGTAGAGATCTCATCAATCAAACCACAAACTTACACTTAATTGATCTTCGACAAAGGCAACAAAAACATAAATGAGGAAAAGACAGCCTCTTCAATAAATGTTACTAAGAAAACTGGACCTCCATGTGTAGAAGATTGAAACTAGACCCATACTTTTTGCTATATTCCCAAATCAATGCAAAATGGATTAAAGATTTAAATATAAGAGCTTAAACTATAAAACTACTTGAAAAAAAAAAAACATAGAGGAAACTCTTCTGGAAGTAGAACTGGGCAAAGACTGTGAATATGACCAAAAGGCAACAAAAGGAGAAATAAACAAAGGGGATCATATCAAACTAAAAAGCTTCTGCCCAGCAAAGAAACAATTAACAAAGCAAAAAGAAAACCTACAGAGTGGGAGAAAATATTTGCAAACTCTGCATCCAACAAGGATCAACATATGGAATATATAAGGACCTCAAACAATGGTAAAAAAACAATCTGATTAAAAAATGGGCAAAGGAGCTGATAGGCATTTTTCAAAGGAAGACATACTAATGGCCAACAGATACATGAAAAAATGCTCAAAATCACCCAGCATCAGGGAAATGCAAATCAAAACCACATTGAGTTATCATCTCACCCCAGTTAGACTGGCTATTATCAAAAAGAGAATAACAAATGCTGGTGAGGATGCAGAGAAAGGGGAACCCTGCCACGCTGTTTGTGGGACTGTAAATTAGTGCAGCCATTATGGGTCTGGAGGTTCCTCAAAAAACTGCAGATAGAACTGCCATATGATCCAGCAATTCTACTGCTGGTACCCAAAGGAATAGAAATCATCATGTTGAAGGGATACCTGCACTCCCATGTTTATTGCAGCTGTATTTACAATAGCCAAGAGTTGGAACCAATCTAAATGTCCACCATCAGACAACTGGATAAGGAAAATGTGGTGTATATACACAGCGGAATACTACTCTGTCATAAAAAAGAATGAAATAATGGCATTTGCAGCAACATGGATGAATTTAGAGAACATTATGTTAAGTGAAATAAGCCAGGCATAGAAAGAGAAATACAGGATATCTTCACTAATAAATAGGAGCTAAAAAATAAACAAATAAAAGAAAGAACGATAGAACAATCACAGAAATATATTGAACTTTGAAAAGGAGAGAATGGAGCTGAAGTTACCAGAGGTGGGAATGGGGGAGGGGGAAGGGGATAAGGGAGGAATTGATAAAGGGCCATGAAAAATGATTACATTGTATAATGTTGAATATATTAATTATACAGATTTGAGTATCACATATTGCACACAGGTATTGACATTCAACTCCTTACCCCACAGAAGTGCTCAATCAACTATGGTACATTTAAAAAGATCTTTTAAAAAAATGCTTATAGCTATTGCAGATTTCCAAGCTTCCATTGTGATATTTATGGGCAGTTTTTTTCACTTCAAGAGAGCCATCATGTGAACCGAGGCCCTGTAGGCTGGGATGGTGGATGCAGGTCCCGGTCCCACCATGCCTCCCTCTTCCTGAGTTCCCGGCACAGACTGAGAATTCACAGCCCAGATGCATTTTCACAAAATGCCTCAGAACGAGCTCATGCAACCACTACTGACTGATTGGAGTTGGCACTTAGAACAAGGTATTAATCTGATTGAAGAAAAACCTTTCTGTTCTCTACATTTGTGAGACCAAGAATGGCTGAATACAGAAAATTTAAACTATATCTCATCATTTTCTCTTCCAGCTGTATTATTTAAGTTACTTAATTTATTTATTATTTATTATTATTATTATTTATTATTTAAATTATTTTTATTAACTGTTTTCACCTTTCTCAGACCATACAATATAAGTTCTGTATGTTTAACATTGGGATTGAGGTTTTTCGCTTAATAGTGATTTATCTTTCCCACTTACAGCCTGTGTCTTTATTCTGATGTTTCTTCTCCAAGAAGATACTAAAAGCAAGTTCACTAGAAACTTACACAGAAACAGGGATCCAGGAGGGAAAGTGCTGAAAGCAAGGGAGAGATTTGATTTTGAGTCTTTGACAGAGACACTTCCTTCTAATGTGGTTTATTAGAGTGAGTTTTTTTTTAAGTTAAAGATTTTAGCATCAACTTAAAAGAGAAATTTTCCCCCAAAAGGGATCAAAAGTTACTGTTCTGATGGGTTCCTAGAGCTGAACCAAGCCTTGCACATGTTTGATGCTGACAATGAAGAAAAGATCTGTGTCTCCAGTCACCATATCAGAAGACTAGATGAGCAGCTCAAGGTAGAAAGAAAAAACAACCTCCAAACACAAACTTGTAGGAAATATAGTTAAGAGTTTTCACTATAAGGATTGAAGGTAAAGTTTTGGACTCCATCTTAAGTGTCCATAGAAAGCATCTAATTAAACCTCTGTATTTAGAAATACAAAACAGAATTTAAGTGGCATGGTGACAATTACGACCAATGTTATAAAATGTGAAGTGATCACGCACTTCTGGTAGGCTATCATTCAGAAGGACTGATTCATAGACTTTTAATTCTGGTATGTTTCTGAACTTTATGTACTTTTCTGGCCACAGTACATTCCTGCACTTTATCTAAAGCAATAGTATTTGTGAATATGACTGAAGTTAAGAGTTGAGCATTGTCTTAAGATTTGGTTCCCAAGAAATAGGCTCTGAGATTTGCCTGCAGGGGGTTTATTGGAGGGCTCTCTTGGGAAACTGGGGAGTGGGGGAGTTGCACTGCCATGCAATTGTAATTAGGGCCTCAGCCACTCCCCCTGGGTACTCTAGAGCTGGAATAGCCTCCAGTTGTCCCTAATTAAGGCAAGAAGGCTGCAACCTTGAGCCTCTCCATCTACCAATCCCAGGCTTCAGTCTGCCTGCAGGGAAGGGTACAACCCTGGGCAACGCAGCTCCCTTCATCATGGGGCAATCCTGGGAGACAAACTCAGCTGCCAGCAGCCAGCACTCTTGACAGCTTTGGATTTGCGTGGTGACAGCCTCCAGTCCTGTTTCTATAAGCAAATACTTACTGATCTAAAAACCAATAGAATAGTTAAGGCAGAGATGAAAAAACAGTGATTTATGGAAAGCCTGGAAGAATAAATTCATAGTGGGAAACTATGTACATATTCTTTTGACTTTTGATTCTGGGACTCAGGGGAAATGTCCTTAAGTGGCCATTTTTATTTGGGCTGATACATAATTTTAAGAACTTAGCAGAGTGGTCCTGTGTTTTGTTTTGTTTTGCATTCAGCTATCCTGGGAATAAAAGAATGAAACTAAAAACAAACAAACAAACAAACTTAAGAAAGAGCCAAATAGGGAGACTGAGCAGGGAAGCCTGGATGTAGAGTGGGTTTGGACAAACAATCCAGCACAGGGTCCTCCTTAAGCAAGATGTGTTCTGTGTCTGATTCAGGTTGGTTTCTATCCTGTTGGTTATAGAATTGAATTTCTTCATCTTGCCACGAGGAGGCAGTGTTGTATACTGTTTGAGAGGGTGTGCCCTGGCTTCACAGGTTGAAGTGTAAACCCTATTGCTACTATCCATTCATTCACTTTATGATTTTGGACCACTCACATAACACCTCTAAACCTCCATTTTCTCATTTGTAAAATGGGGATAGTAACAATACTTACTTTGTAGGGTTGTTAGGAGTTTTAAATGGAAATAATGCTAATAAGCAAGTAGGTTAGTGGCTCAAGATAGCTAGTCCCCCAGGCCAGACATGGTCTCCCAGGCTATGAAATTTTTTTCCATCTCATACATATGGTGATCCTTAATCAGGTTTTCACAAGAAGGATTCTGTGTTTTCTTGGAACAGAGAACTAAAGGAGGCAAGAGGGACGTAATGGGTTAATAATGCACTAAGATAAAGTGTGAGAACAGCTGCTCTTAGCCATCAATACATTAAAAAAAAAGAAAAAGCTGCAGTTGATATTTGAACACCACAGTTTTCCTGATGTTGCAGCTCAGTGGAGGAACATCATTCACCTTTACGCAGGCGTACATTTTGGTATTTAACTGGGAAAACCAGGCTGAAGCTGTAGGTCATGCCCTTGACATTACGAACCAACTAACATCAGGCCCAACCGACTCCTGAGGCTGCTGGGGTCTGGAGCACCTTCATCTCATGGTTCTAAGGCAAGTGCCTTTATTGAAAAAACATCTCAGCCACATGTTCAGGAAGACGTAGGATCCAGGTGTTGGAAACACAACTTTTACGTCTCACATACACACACATCACTCTGTTTTCCGGAGCTGATTCAGTCATCCCTGGAACTCAGGTAAACCTGTTATTATCAGCATAATCCTGTGCCTCTTCTGTGCCTGTTCCCCTGTTTCTGCTCACCTTATATCTCACCCAGGACCTCACCCCGACTTATCTCCAGATGCATTAATTCCTTCCATCATTTTGGAATTTTCCCTCATTTACTTTGGTAAATGAGAAATAGGAAAGAAACAAGAGTAAACTAGAAAATTTTTAATTATGCAGAAAACCTTAGGAATCGGAAGATCACTTTGGCATTGAGGAAATCTACCCAACTATGCTTCTTATCACTATAAAATTTAAAAACAGACTTGCCAGAATGAAGAAAAAGCTTGGATTTGCCTTTTATAACACAAATGGCATGATAAATTATTGGTATTAAAAATTCATTAGTAAATAATTAATATAAATGTTGGGCTATAAATACCAAAATCACTCTTCTGATCCTCCCATTCTTGTCTTGAGGTGCACGTATGCAGTTCAGCACCAGGATGCTTCCTTCAGCCAGGATTCCCACTGACATTTAAAACTTAACTAGTCTCAGACAGGATGATCATTTTTATTTATTTTTTCTCACAACCTGACCGCCATCATCCCTGCCATGACCCCTGACTCACTAGTATTGTCAGTACGCATGACACTGAGTAGATGTAAGAATCGAGAGAGGGGGAAGAATTGAAGGCTATGAAGTTTGCAACTTAGGTCACTGGGAGGGATGTGGTTCCATAAACAGTGAGAGAGGAGGCAGGTTAAGAAGGTACTTAGAACCAATCCTGAGACAATCATGGATTTAGAATATGTTGAGCTTGAGTTTTTCAAATAGATAGAAATGTTTAGCATGAAGTTTCAAATGCACACCTTGAGTTTTAGGGTGGCGGGTTGGGGGTGGGTCCTGGTGATTTGGGTTTGGAATCATTTTATACATGTAGTACATGAGAATCACATGTTTAACAACTGTGCATGGAGGTCTTACTATGTTCCAGTCCCTGTGGTAGTTTTTTAAATTTGTTTTTAAACAAAATAGATTTAGTTCCTGCTCCTACAGAGGAATTTACATTTCAAAAAGCAGGTGAGACATTAGGCCTCATAAAACAATATGATGATGTTCCTGTGAATGACAATGTACAGTGTTTGCTGAGTGCTTTCGATTTTTCGATTACTTTGCTTAGAGTTTTAAAGGCATAAACTCTTAATTGTCATAACACCCCCATGAATTAAGTCCTATCAGCCCTCAATGGGTTGAAGGACTTGCCCAAGTTCACATGAGTTGGTGGCACGGAGGCTTTAACTGGCACGAGGGGTGCCTCTTCTTTGCACTGTATTGCTGTGATGGGAAGTCCTGAGTACAGTGGGAATAAACAATAGAGGCACTGAACTAAGGCTTAGGCTGGGAGGATTTGAGAATAATTTTGGAGAAGCAAAACATAAAAAGAGACTTGGAGCTGGATAGGAATTAACCAAGTGAAGGAAGAGGATGAAATGCAGGACAAGGTAGTTGGGGTAGCCTGGGGCTTAGGGTGCTGGGCAGGGGTCCTAGGGTGGGGCCTGGCCACAGAGCCCTGGAGAGGAGAAGGCGACAGAACAACAGAGAGGTGACCGCACTCCACAAACACGGCACCCACGTTCATGAGGGGAAAGAAGAAGAGACGCTGATTCGGAAGCTGGAAGGCTTTAAGATCTACTCTCAGGCTTTTATTTTTGCCTCACCGTCATTGCCTTTTTACCTACTGTTTCAGTACTTTGATAGAAGCAGAGCAAGTTAGACTAAAAATCATGGAATGAGGGGTGGAGAAAGCGAATAATTATCTGCTGATATTTCTTGGATCTGAAGCAGGCTTACTAGATCTGAGCCCCATCCCTTTCCCCCAGCTTTATTGAGGTATAATTGACAAATTGTATGTATTTACAGTGTACGGTGTGCTTCAATATATGTATAGATTGTGAAATGACTACCATAATCAAGCTAGTTAACATACCTGTCACCTCACATAATTATCCTTTTGTGTGTGTTGTGGGGGGGGGGGTGAGAACATTTAAGATCTACTCTCTTAGCAGTTTTCAAGTGTGTGGTACATTACTGAGCCCCAACCTCCTTGAAACACTCTGTGCCTTGCCTTCCAGGATCCTGCCAGCTCTTGCTTCTTTTCTCCGCTGCTCTGACCTTTCTTTGTAAGTCTCCCTCACTGACTGTTCCTCTTCTGCCAACCACTTACTGTCTGAGCTCCATGCAGCTCTGAGGCCTGCCCTCTCCCCGCTCCATGTGCTTTCTCCTGACAGCCTCCTCTTGCTCTGCAGCATCAGTTGCTATCAATATTCTGATGCCGTCCATGTTAGTATCTGGAGTTCTGACCTTTCGTCTAAGCTCCAGGCTCATATCTTCAATTAATCATCTCCATTTACATATCTCACGGGCACCTCTAACTGCACGCTTCTGCACTAAACCCACAATCTGTTCACCCATCCTGACCTCCTCCGGTGTTCCCTGTTTCTGTAAGGACACCACCATCATTCGCCTACTTTCCTATGCCAGAAATCTGGGAATAATTCTCGAATCCTTATCCTCTTGAATAGGTTTTTAGTAAACATGTATCATAATTGTGGCTTCCTACCATCTTTTTAAATAATTCACATGTAATATTTCCTACCTCCCCAATTCAGAAATCAGAAGTCAAATTCTCAGTTTCTCTTGCAGCCCAGATGGACACAGGTAACCTAGGCTTGCCCTGTGAGATAATTCTGAGTGAGGCTTGATCTAGAAGTCATCAGCTGGAGAACTTGGCTTTACATGGTGCTTCTGTCTTGCTAATACAGCCGGCTTCAGAGATGTCTGGATTTGAAGCAATAGCAGTGATTTCCAAGTAGAATTCCTGCTACAGAAGGAGCATCAGTACTGAAGATTTAACAACTGCAGTCAGGTCTTGACATCCTGTGTTTGGTGGCAGAAGCAGTGAGCTTACTCATTCAGAACAGTGTTGTTGCATGGTTTGGGGGGGTATGTATGTGGGTCGGAGGAGAAGGTGTGGGAAACGTGGTAGTGGTTCTTTTCTGTGAGTTCAGACTTGACTTTGTTCCATCAGCCTTTTCAATAATCTCTGAGGAGTTAATATTTTTAATCAAACTCCTTTCACTTAAACTAGCCAGAGTAGATTCTGTGGTTTGAAGTAAGAGTCATGAACAATTTAAGATCGCTGCTTCCTCTCTGGTAGGAAGTCTGGCTGGGTTTTGAGATGTGTGAGGCGGGCAGGAACCATGTGGTGCGTGAGGGCTGGGTGGAGTTGGGAGAGTGCAGGGCCTGACCCTCTGGAGTTTGTTGATTGATCTGACCTCTTAAAAAAGGGTTTCGGCATATTGAGTATATAAATTATGTCCAAATATTCCAAAAGAGCAGGGCAAAGTGATTTAAAGAGAATGGGCATCTTAGCAGAAAACAATTGGGTTTAAATTCTGATTCCACCATACATGGAGTTTCTCGTAGATGAGCTAGAAACCCTGAGCAAGAAACCGAACCTCTCTAAATTCCAGTTTTCTCATTTGTGAGATGTGACTAATATATTTAACACATAGAATTGTTGTGGGCTTACATGAAATAACCTATGGAAAGGATGGATCTAGCACTTAGTAGCTGAGTGATAAAGGTGGACTGTCTGTGCCAGAGCCAGCAAGACCTCTGGAGAATGGACCAAGCATTGATTATTTACAGATGATCCGTGAAGTGTTGCCTATTCGTTCCATTGGCCTAGGGTTCCACTTTTTCTATTCCCACTTACTAAAAATCTGATTCTTTCTGACAGGAACAGTCCAAGTGCCTTTTTTTCCTAATGGATCTTCCCGAATTCACTTAGCTGGAAGTACTTAATTCTACTTCGGAAAGACTATTATATTTTATCGTAATTACATATTTGAGATTTATGGTAGATTCTTAGTATGACAGAGTAGGAAGGTACTTTAGTGAGCGTCTAGTGCAGCCCCTTGTATTTTAATTTTAGTCTTTATTGTTACTAAATTAATATATTACTATAATTAAAATTTAAACCATATTACAAGGATGATAATAAAGAGTAGTCTGCTGCCTCGTACATCCCCATTCCCAAATCCCACTCACCAGAGGCAACTACTTTTAGCTTGTCTAATACAGTTTGAGTATAGCTAATTCAAAAACCTAAACTTCAAAATGCTCTAAAATCCAAAACATTTTTAGTGCCAACATGACACTCAAAGGAAATTCTCATTGGAACATTTCAGATTTTGGATTTTTGGATTCGGGATGCCGAACTGGTAAGTACAATGCAAATAGTTCAAAATCTGAAATGTTTCTGGTCCCGAGCTTTTCAGACGAGAGATACTCAACCTCCAGTATGTTACATTCCTAGTTTTCAGTTTTAATCACTCCATTGTCTGTTGATTTTCTGAAACAGAAGAAAAAAATTTAGTTTTTTCACACCTCTGACTTTTTACATCATGAGAGCCCTAATCTCACAAATGCACATGATTCCTTCTTCCCTTTTCCCATTATAATCATTTGGCAATTTCTGGTTAAATCAATGTTTGATGTTTTATGTTACTATAACTATATAAATAAAACTCATAGTTAAGCCATGTAGTATGTTCACGTTTTTTTCCATACGTACCTTTAATTTTTTCCTGAAATCAATGATACTTCTTTAATAGTTTGGCCAATTTTTATGTGCTTACCACTTATTATTTCTAAACTGTCAGAATAGTAAAATTTTTCTCAAAATAAATTTAAGTACTTTCTCAGCAACCACCTACCACCTGCAACACACACACACATACCACGCACACTTTTTTCTTTTGGAAATATTTCTTCTTGAGTTTTCTGTCCTCCGGCTTCAATTATGACAAGTTGCACTCTGGCCCTATACAAGGTTGAGAGGCTTCTCATCACTGTCATCCTGGGGTGTTATGGACTGAATGTTTGTGTCTCCACCAAGTTCATATGTTGAAATCTTAATGCTAAATCTAATGATATTATGAAAGAAGTCTTCATAACGAGGAAGGTAATTAGATCATGAAGGTGTAGCCCTCAAAAATGGGATTAGTGCCTTTATAAAAAGGACCATGGAGAACTCTCTATCCCTTCTACCATGTCAGGACACAGCAAGAAGATGATGTCTGTGAACCAGGAACAAGCCCTGACCAGACACTAAATCTTCTGGCACCTTGATCTTGGACTTCCCAGACTTCAGAACTGTAAGATATAAATTTCTATTATTTATAAGCCACCCAGTCTATAGTATTTTTGTTATAGAAGCCCAAATGAACTATGATGTGGCGATTTCTGTATAATTTTGTTCTTTTCTTACATTTGGAGGTAATTAATTATCAGCTGGATATAGAATGCCAGGCTGAACATTGTTTTTCTTCAAATGTTAAATAAATTGCTCCACTCTCTTTTAGCTTCCAGTGCTGCTATCAAGAAGGCCAACACCATTCTTATTCCTAATCTCTGGATATGATCTGCTCTTTCTCTGGAAGCTTTTAGGATCTTATCTATCCTTGGTGTTTTGCACTTTAAAAAGGATGTACATGGAAAATAAGATCTAACATCAACCATTTAAGCTTCCACATTAGGAAATTAGAAAAACAAGAATAAATTAAATTCAAAGTAAGCAGAAGAAAAGAAATAGTAAAAGAGCAGAAATCAATAAAACTGAAAACAGGAAACCAATAGAGAAAATCAGTGGAGCCAAACTCTGGCTCTTTGGAAAGATCAATGAAATTGATAAGCCTTTAGACAGGCTAAGATAAAAAAGAGAGGACACAAATTGCTAATATAACAAATAAAAGAGTAGACATCACTACAGGTCCCATGGACATTAAAAGTATAATAAAGGAATACTATGAACAACTTTTTGCACCCAAATTTAATAATCTAGATGAAATGGACCAATTCTTAAAAGACAGAATCTGCCAAAACTCACACAATGAGAAATAGACAATCTGAATAGGACTTTATCTACTAAAGAAATTGAATCAATAATTAATAACTTTCCAAAACAGAAAGCACCTGGGTTATATGGGTTCACTGGTGAATTCTACTAAACTTTTAAGAAATAAATTATACCAATTATTTACAATCTCTTTCAGAAGCTTGTAGCAGAGGGAATACTCTCCAATTCATTCTATGAAGCCAGCATTATCCTAATACAAAAACCAGACAAATACTTTACAAAAAAAGAAAACTGCAGACCCCATCTCTCACGAATATAAATGCAAAAATTCTCGACACAATATTAGCAAATCAAATTCAACAGTGTATAAAAAGAATTATACACTATGACCAAATGAGATTTATCCTAGGTATGCCAGGTTGGTCTAACATCGGAAAATCAATGTAACCCATCACATAAATAGACTAAAGAAGAAAGATCATAATAATTTCAATATAAGCAGAAAAATTATTTGACAAAATCCAATGGGTATTAATGAGAACTCTCAGTAAACTAGAAATAGAAGGGAACTTCCTCAACTTGATAAGGAATATCTACAAAAAACCCACAGCTAACATCATATATAATAGTGAGAAACTCAAAACTTTTCCACTAAGATCAGGAGAAAGGCAAGGATGTCCTCTCTCACTACTCCTTTTCAACATTGTACTGGAAGTCCTAGATAATTCAATAGGATGAGAAAATAAAATAAAAGGCATATAGATTGGACAAGAAGGAATAAAACTGCCTTTGTTCACAGATGACATGATCATCTATATAGAAAATCTGAAAGAATTGACAAAAAAAAAAGCACTTCTGGAACTAATCAGTGATTATAGCAAGATTGCCGGATATAAGATTAATGTACAAAAGTGAATTGCTTTCCTATGTAGCAGTAATGAACAAGTGGAACTTGAAATTTAAAACACATTATCATTTACATTAGCTCCCCCTGAAATGAAGCACTTAAATTTAAATCTAACAGAATATGTACAATGTCTGTATGAGGAAAACCACAAAACTGATGATAGAAATTAAAGAAGACTTAAGAGATATCCCATGTTCATGGATAGAAATACTCAATATTGTGAAGATGTCACTTCTTCCCAACTTGATCTGTACATTCAATGTAATCAAAATCCCTGTAAACTATTTTGTAGATATTCAAAAATTGTTTCTAATTTTATATGGAGAAGAAAAAGACCAAGAATAGCCAGCAAAATATTAAAGGAAAAGGACAAGGTTGGACGACTGACACTACCACCTTCAAGACTTACTATAAAGCTACAGTAATCAGGACAGTCTGATATTGGAAAAAGCATAGACAAATAGATCAGTTAGCTAGAATAAACATCATAGAAGTAAACCCACATAAATAAAGTCAACTGATCTTTGACAAAGGAGTCAAAGGAATACAAAGGACAAAAGGTACTCTTTTCAACAAATGGTGCTGTGCAACTGGACATGCAAAAAAAATGTAAGACAGGAACAGACCTTCTATCATTCATAAAAATTAACTCAAAATTAATCATAGACCTAAATGTGAAATGAGAACTTGAAACTCCTGAAAGATATTATAGAAGAAAACCTAGATAACCTTGGTTATGGCAATGACATTTTGGAGACAATACCAAAGGCGTGATCCATGAAAGAAGAAATTGATAAGCTGGACTTTATTAAAATTAAATTTTTGTTCTGTCGAAGACACTGTCAAGAGAATGAATAGATAGGCCACAGATTAAAAGAAAATACTTGAAAAAAAAGTATCTGATAAAGTACTGGTATACAAAATATGCAAGAAACCTAAAATTCAACAACAAGAAAACCAAGAACCCTATTAAAACTTGAGCCAAATACCTTCACCAAAGAAGGTATATAAACAATGAATAAGTATGAAAAGATATTCTACAACATATATCATCAGGGAAATGCAAATTAAAACAATGAGATACTACTACAAATCTATCTGGCCAAAATCTAGGACACTGACAATACCAAATTCTGGCAAGGATGTGGAGCAAAAGGGACTCTCATTCATTGTTGGTGGGAATGAAAAATGGTACAGCCACTTTGGAAGACAGTTTGGTCATTTCTTAAAAAACTAAACATGCTCTTACCATAAGATCCAGCAATTGCACTCCTTGGTATTTACCCAAAGGAGTTGAAAACTATGTCCACATAAAAACCTGCACATGGGTGTTTATAGCAACTTTATTTATAATTGCCAAAACTTGGAGGAAACCATAATGTCCTTCAGTAGGTGAATTGATAAATAAACTGTGGGACATCTGGACAATGGAGCATTATTTAGGGCTAAAAAGAAATGAGCTATCAAGCCATGGAAAGACATGGAGGACCCTGAAATGCATGTTATTAAGTGAAAGAAGACAATCTGAAAAGGTTACATGCTGTATGATTCCAACTATATGACATCCTGGAAAAGGCAAAACTACAAAGACTGTAGAAAGATCAGTGGTTGCCAGGGGTTAAGAAGAGGGAGACATGACTAGGCAGAGTACAGAGAATTTTTAGCTCTGTGTGATACTGTCATGGTGGATACATGTCATTACACATTTGTCCAAACCTAGAGAATGTACGACACCAAGAGTGAACTTGGATGTAAACTATGGACTTTGGGTAATAACTATGTGTCCATGTATGTTGGTTAATTATAACAAATATTCCGCTCTGGACAGAATGTTGATAATGGGGGGGGGGAAGGAAGCTATATATGAGTGGGACAGGGGGAATAAGGGAAATCTTTGTATCTTTAGCTCAATTTTTCCATGAACCTAAAACTGCTTTAGAAAATAATCTGTTAGGGCTGGCCTGGTGGCGCACTGCTACAGTGTGCCGCTTGGGAGCACAGCGGCGCTCC
>NW_007729962.1:70889-86512 GCF_000696425.1 Galeopterus variegatus | reverse complement strand
AAAAAAAAAAAAAAGTAGAAAATAATCTGTTAAAAAACACTGAACAAATACCCCAAAATGATGTGCCTTTGCATATGCTGTCCCCCCATTAATCAAACTAGATATTATTTCTTCATTAACTTTCTTTCCTATATATTTTTTTCTATTCATTCTTGCTTGAATACTTATTAGCTGGTTATTATTCATCCTGGCATAAACCTTATCTTTTCTTATCTTTTTCTCCTTTTTTTTTTCATCTCATTGTCTTCTAGGTACACTTTTACAAAGAATGCCTCAGTTTTATTGTCTACCACTCTACTAACTTTAACATTTCTCTATCACATTTACAAAATATATTTAAAAAATCTCCTCTGCTGGGCTGGCCCGGTGGCGCACTGTAGCAGTGCGCCACCTCCCGCCGAGGGTTCGGATCCCACATACAGACTGGTTCCCGCTCACTGGCTGAGTGAGGTGCGGCCACAACACCGAGGGTTGCGATCCCGTTGCCGGTCCCGGTCCAGTACGGGTGCGACACTGAGGGTTGCGATCCGTTGCCGGACATGGATAAAGACAAAAATGAAAAAAAAAAAAATCTCCTCTGCTAATTTATTCATTTTTCACATTTACTATCACTATCTTTTTGTTTCACTGATGAAATGCCTTCTCTTATCTCTTCAATAAATATGTGTGTGTGTGTATATTTCTACTTTCTGTTTTGTCTCTCTTTTTTTCAGTCCTTTTTTCCCATTTTTCCCCTGTCTTTCTAGTTAGAAGCTTTTCTGACTATGATTTATATCTGTTTCGTCATATTTAAGAAAGAAATGTGCACACATACAGACACACACACAAATCAACAGAAATTCTTTGTGTGTGGACCAGGCTTATTTATAGGTTAGTTTCTTTATAGAATTAACAGGAAAGATCTAGGATCTTTGTATTGGTTAACCCAAAATGTCAGTAACTGTGGAGGTTTTTCCCCTGTTGGGCCGGTCAGTATGGTGGGATGCTCCAGTCTTCTGCTTGTGGCATAAGCCTGGCTGTCAGTACTCTAGAAGTAGAATAAAAAAGAGCTTGGGGATCCCACTTTTCTCTGTATAGACTTTTCCTTAAGCCTTTTCCATCGTGTTGCCTCTGCTCCACTCTCCTGTGCCTTGTGTTCCCCAGTTGGTTATGTCTCTGATTAAATTTCTTGAGAAAATAAAACTTTCCTCACTTAACCCACCTTTCACGGAACCGGAATCCTCAAATCACTAAGCCTCTCTGGGGTTGTGTGATATGAACATGATTGGTTTTGCTGGTGTATCCCTCAAGAGGGCGCTTTCTTTCATTTACAAAATTAGCTACTCCACATCCATCCACTTTCCATCTTCCAAAAATGTGGTGGTAATTCTTGAATGTTGTTGGTGTCTTTCAGGTACTCTTTAGCCTTGTGCATTTCATTCATTCATTCATTCATCAAATATTTTTTGAACACCTTCTTTATGCCTGTCACTGTGTCAAGTAAAGTGGATACAGTGAGCAGATAGATAGACATTTCTGTCCTTATCAGGCTTACATTTTAGGAGCAGGAGTCAGAGAATAAACAAACAGGTAAAATGTATAGTATGTCAGATGGTGGTCAGTGTCATGTGTGGGGAAAAATAATGCAGGGAAGGAGAAGAGAGAACATGCTGGTTAAAGAGGCCTTACTGATAAGGTGCTATTTGAGCTGACATATGGGAGAAATATGGGGATGAGCCTTGCAGCAAGAGATGAAGGAGGTCCTGTAGCTCTTGGCTGATTACCTGAGCATGGTTGGGCGCTCTTCCTCTGCACCTGTAGCACCCTGAGCATGCTTTAATTATGACACTTGTCATCATGTGGTATAGTAATTATTAAATTACACGTCCATTTTCATGACTTGGCAGAGCCACTCAACATCTGGAATCTTGTCTCATTAACTGTTCAAAAGATATATGTGTACAAAAAATATTTGTTGAATGAGTGAATGAATGAGTGAAACACACAGGTTTATATTCCCACAGTCCAATACACCAACTTAAGTGTTCAGTACATAATTGTTGGTTCAATGAATAAGAGATGAGATGTTCAAGTAAAGTGAACCCCCAGGCTCTGAATTTGGGGTTAGGAGAGTGGGCTAGGAAAGATGACTGTATATGCTGTTACATGCCCTCTGAAATCAGTGCATCTGTAAATATCAGGAAAATATTTTCCCTAAAGTCCATTACAGTGTGTGTCAATAACTCGTCCACTGTCATTTTTTCCAGCTTTCTGGTCACTTTCTTCTGTGAATCAGTATAACTGGTTGGCATGAATCAGCTACAAGTTGCTACAAGAATTTTCTTCTGGACTGTGAGAGGGAAACAAAATTATCTCAGCCTTTGGACTGAGATTCTAGGCTGGGCCTGGGGGTGAAGAGAAGTATGTGTCAGAAGTGTATGTGAAGCTTTTTGGATGTGCTACAGTCTTCGCAGCTTTAAAAGTCACCAGGGTTATTTGGATATGCTCCCCCGGGCTTCCCTGGAGTTTAAACTCTCTGAAGAGAAAGCGGCAGGCACATGTTTGTTGACCGACTCAGTGGGCAGGATCTGGGCACCTTGGAGGAAGAGATTGGGTGGTTTCTCCATAGAAAAGAAGACTGAGGGAAGACCCAGCCATGCTGTTCACCTGTCCAAAGACTTGAGCCCGAACAATTGAATGTCAGCTCTGAAAGGATGGGTTCCCTTCTCTTTTACTGTTACTATGGCTGTGTGCCATGGTGCCTATGAACCCGTGTTGTTCCTCTTAAGATTCAGCTTCCCTTGAGGTTTCCCCTTTATGACACAGTTCCCCTGTGGGGTTCCCGAGGTATCTTCCAGGACAGTGACCCCGTTTACTTGGCTTAAGCCCCCACATAGCACTTGGAGATCTCTTTGTAAAGAATGCCTCTTCTCACTCAGTGCAGGGCCTCAATTCCTGACCCCAGCCCACACATGAAGTCTCCAGTCTAGCCCCAGTGAGACGCTGTAGTGTGATTTCAAGATTGTGCTGTTCCTTTATCATCTGTTGCCGCAGGGCTCTCATTCTAGCCAGAAAAGCCTCTCCATTCCAATCTTGCACTGCCCCCTTCCCCACATTTCTCTTCATCTGTCTTTTGACCACTTTTAAAATGATATGCAGCCATCTTCTTGCCTCAGGCTTAAATCCAGGTCACCACCTCCAATCTCAGGTAAAACAGTTGTGTGTGTGTGTATGTGTATGTGTGTGTGTGTATGTGTCACAAAATATCACTACTGTGTATTTACTCCTATCACTTTTTATACTGATAGCTAACTTTAACTAAATGGTTACTCTTTGCAAGGCTCTCAGTTCTTGACTTAGAATGGAATCACCTTACTCTAACAGTAGTCCTTTAATGTAGACAATAACATCTTCCCCATTCTACAGCTGAGGATATTGGCACTTTGGAAGGTCGTAATTTACCAGATGTCACACAGCTAGTAAATGGCAGAGCCAGGATTTGAGTCTATGTCTGTCTGACAACATAGCTGTCAGCCTTAGGCAGCAGGTTAACACAGTTCGAAGTCCTTGAGGGATTCAGAGGTCCTGGGTGAGGAAGGAAAGCATCGTTCCTTCATAGCCAGTGCCACTTGGGGAGAATGCTGGGTGGGCTCCCTTTTTGTCATAAAGTATGTCTCAAAAAGGAATCGTCTTAAGGTTTCATTTGCTTAAGCAATTTCCCTTTTGTTCTTTAACATCATAAATTTACCTTCCCTGCTAGATGATTCTCATCAGCCTGACACAGTCTTTCATTTCTCCCATGTTAGGAAAGCAAGAGCAAATGAAAAGAACCTCTCTTAACCCCACACCTCCCTCCAGCTTTCCTCACATTTCTCTGGCCTCTTCACAATGAAAAGGTTGGTTTAACTTGCATTCTCCCTTTTCTGTCCACCCACTTGAGTTAAACTTTCTTTCCTACCACTCTTGGTCAAAACTACTATTGTTGATGTCACCACATGGCTAATTCTATGTCATTTCTGCAGTCCTCTTTTTACCTAGAATATCAGAAACGTGTGACACAGTTGATCCATTTTATATCCTCAAGAATTATCTTAGGACATAGAACACTAGTTTTCCTGGTTTTCTGCCTACCTCACCAGCCACCCTTTTCCAGGTTCTGTGGCTGGTCAGCCCTCACCCCACACAGTAGACACTGGAGGGACTTAGCATGGACTTCTTGTTTCTCCCTGCATTCCCTCCTTTGGTGAAGTCCTTCATCCTTATGGCTTCAACAACTACTACCTGTGTGACAATGACTCCCAAATTCATGTCTTTAGACTACCGCTCTCTCCTGAACTCTCCCTGAGTACCTGAAATATGTACTTGAAGCTCCAATAGGAATCTCCAACCTTACATGTCCAAATCCAAATTCCTAATCTTCTGGACTACTACCTGTGTGACAATGACTCCCAAATTCATGTCTTTTGACTACCGCTCTCTCCTGAACTCTCCCTGAGTACCTGAAATATGCACTTGAAGCTCCAATAGGAATCTCCAACCTTACATGTCCAAATCCAAATTCCTAATCTTCTGCTAACCCACTCCAAATCTGTTCCTCTGACATTCTTCCACTTCTCAATATCAATAGCCACTTGATTTTTCCAGGTGCTCAGTTCAAAACTGTTTTTTTTTTTTTTTTCCTTTTTGTCTTTTTTCGTGTCCGGCAACAGATCGCAACCCTNCCAAAACTGTTTTTTTTTTTCCTTTTTGTCTTTTTTCGTGTCCGGCAACAGATCGCAACCCTCAGTGTCGCGCCCGTACCGGACCGGGACTGGCAACGGGATCGCAACCCTCGGTGCTGCGCCCGCACCTCGCTCAGCCAGTGAGCGGGAACTGGTCTGTATGTGGGATCCGAACCCTCGGTGGGAGTGCCGCCGCACTCCCAAACGGCGCACTATAGCAGTGCGCCACCGGGCCAGCCCAGTCCAAAACTGTTTTTATCAACTCCTCTCTGGTACTCGACATTTAGTCTATCAGTAAATCCCATTTGCTATAACTTAAATGTATATATTTTGAATTCGACCACTCCTTACATTTCCACCCCTACTTTCCTAACCAGGCACCTTCATCTCTCACCTACATTATTTAAGGAGCCTCCTAATGGCCTTATTGTTTCCACCCTTCTCACTATTTAGACAGAGTGATGTATTAAAATGTTAGTCATATTCTGCACTTCTCTGCTCAAACCTTATTTCAATCAAGTTGCTTAACAGGCTTTTCATGATCAGGTCAAATCTTTCCTCTCTGACTTTATCTCTTTCTACTGTTCCCTCTTGCCCCTCCTCTCTAAGCACACTGACTTCTCTGATTTTCTTGCATGTTCGAGACAGTCTAGTCTTGGGCCCCTTGCACTTCCTGTTCTCACTTCCTAGAAGCTCATTTGCTTTGATAGCAGCCTGGATTGCTTCCTCACCTCCTCAGTCCTCTGCTTAAATTTTACCTTTTCCTTTTCTGGTATCTGCCTTTTCTGACCACTCTGTTTAAATGAGACACTCCCCTTGCCTCCTCCCCATTCTTGGCACTTCTTTGCCCTTTTCTGCTTTATTTTCCTCTTTAGCACTCATCGCTATTTAATATATTTCTGTATACTTGTTTATTTGCTGATTTTGTTTCTTCTACTAGCAGAAATGTTCCATGAGAGCAGAGGGTCTTTTCTGTCTCTTTGTTTATCCACAGTACCCAGAAGAGTGTCACTTACACATAAGATACTTCTTAAATATTTGTTGAATTTTTAAAAATAGATAAAATAATCTTTCTTCCAAGCTTGCAAAAATAGGATTGTGTGTGTGTGTGTGTGTGTGTGTGTGTGTGAGCAATAAAAGCCAAACCAGCCAAATCTGAAGGTTGGAGATGCTGTTATTCAGCTTAACTGCCAAAGCCAAAGATTGAGGTCAACCTGTGAACTCAGGTCCCCTTGGCCATCATCATTTTCTTTAATATTGAACCCCACAAAATTTCTAAGGCAGTCAAGAACATAGCATGGAGTGACCATGAGCTAGCTCACGAGTCAGAGGTGTCTAGAATTTGGCGTGCTGCCATAGATTCAGTAGCATGCATACTAATAATGCTGACATTTTTTCTTCCCTTATTAACCTTTGTTTCTGCTGAATTGACTTGGTTTGTACAACTGAGTACCTGTTTCTATGCTATGCATTCCATCTTCTGGAGAATTGGATTCCCTAATCCTTTATTTGCTTGGCAAAGTCTTTGATTCTGATCCCCTCACCTAATAGTCTGGATTCTCATTTACCTGCTGATAAGTAAGATATTCTTCTATGACAGGTCAGATGGCTTGAAGTGTAGCTCAGATGTTCAATTGGCTCTGAGTTCTACATTCTGCCTGGAATTTTGCTGTAAATTAATATCTCCTCCCGACATATTGAATTGTCTCAGTTATGGCAAATCCTAAGCTAAACTCCTTTTGCCGCATCTCTTAGGATATGGTGCCCTGGAATTCTAATTGCCTCCAGAACAGCCAGAGTTATTGTGAAGCTAAACCAAGGCTGATGACAGTGACTTAGGAAAACAGGAAAACAGGGAACCAGGGAAACAAGAGAGGTAATGAAAACAAGACATGGGAGAGGGCATAATGAGTTGGGCCAGTAAGTACCGGGATACTTGGGTATCTCTTTCCAAAAGTCCTAAGGGCATCTCAAACACAATGCATCAAAACTTCTCCCATGCATACCTCTCAGTCTTTGGTAAATTTATTTTATTTACTTATTTTCATTTACCACCTATCTAACTTTTTCTAGATAGAAACTAGAAACCTAAGATCATTAATTGTTTGCTCTCTCTTTCACCTTCAATTGTTAATCAGTAACTGTGAGTCTCCATCCCTGAGCTTAGACCCTGCTCTTTCACATTGTTATTTACTTTTAATGATTCCTTAGGGATCTTGTATGTATCCTGTAGAATCAAGACCCAAACATAAGAATATGAGTCATGTCAACAGAAATTTAGATCCACTGTAGAGAATATGTTTTTTTTTGGCCAGAAGGGAACTTGAGAGAGCATAAAATCCACATGACTGCATCAGTGTTGGACCACACACAAACCAGGAACCTTTTTCTCCTTAAAGGCAGCAAAGTATGATAGAAAGAGCATGACTTTTATAATCAAACAGATGTAGATTAATTTGGGCTCTTCCACTTACTCTCTGTGTATTCTTGGGCAAGTTATATAGTTTTTCTGATTTGTGACTTTCTGGTTTATGAAATGAAGATAATATTGTTTATGTTAGGGGGCATTGTTATGTAGATTAAATTAGTCAAGTAATTTATACTAAAATAATCATTGAGCCCTTATTCTGTGCCAATCACGCTTCTAAATGCTGGTAATAAAGTAGGAAACAGCATAAACAAAGATTCCTATACTAAAGAAGCTTATATTTTAGTGGGTGTAAACAAAAAACAATGAATAAAATATATAGAATAGATAGTATGCAGAAAGGTATGAGTACAAAACATAAATATCTGGCAAAAGGTCTTTGAGGAAAAAGAACAACAAATACAAATGTCCTTGAAATATGAGGGTTCCTGGAAGCTTTGAGGAGCTGTAAGGAGGCCAGTGTGGCTGGAGGGGAATGACGGGGAGATGACTAGTTCCTAAGGTCAGTGACATAATGTCTTGCATAGCTGTATGGGCCATTTGCAAGCCAGTGCCTGTTCTAATTGGCCAACCCTTGTGCCATACAGTTTGTTAAATACTATATAATATTATTCCTGCTTGTAAGTCTGGTAAAAAGATGAAGTATGCTGATTATCAGCATACGGTTCAGTACAGAATAAAGTGAATGAAATGCTAGGAGAGAGCAAGTGGATATTTCTGAAAAATAAATTTGAATTGAAAATCAGGAGAGTAGACTACAATGGTGATTAGGAGTGAGGATACATTAAGAATTCAGGAAAAATAAATAAATTCCAGTGACAAGTAGTTGTGTGCAAAATTAAAGGAGAAATGTAGAGTCGTGAACCAAATGTCTGAGTTGTGATGAGGCTGGAAAGATTAGGGGTAAAGGCGAAGTTGGATCCCTGCACCGAGTGGAAATTCAGTTACTGAAAGGTGGCATTCTTTCCTCTCTAGTTTGAATGATTCTAACACCTAGCCTTTTTATTTTTTGTGCCATTCTTTATTTTGCATCTCGGTTTTATCTTTTTGTACAGGTTCTTGTCTCAAACTAATGCCATGGACAATTCTGGTGGCAGAAAGGGCTCCTGTAGTTCTGGGGATGGTCTCTTCACTTTGAAGGGAAGTAATGGTGAGACTCAGTGCTGGAGCAGGAGAGGAGAGAAGATCTTCATGTAAACATCAGGTGTGATGTAGATCAGTTCTGTCCTATGGTGCACAGCTAGACTCGGCACCAGTAACCTCATCTTCATTGCATGGCACATGGAGCATACATGAATGAGTGAAGTTTATGGTTCACCCAAGCTACTGTTCTCTGACCTTCACTACAATGGGCAAGTCACACTTTCCTACCGCTCAGTCCTTATCTCTGCTGTTTTTATCCTCTATTTTCTCTTTTTGTGTAAGATAGACTATTCTCCAGGAAACCTTCATTGATGATCCTTACAAGATGGATACTTCCTTTACTCTACTTAATTTCAGGACTTCCTCTTCTCAAGATTTCTATTGATATCATTGCACTCTGAAATTGGAGATGAGATTCTTTACTGTTTCGAACACTGAACTCCCCATTTGAAACATCTAGTTTTGGGTATTCTTACCTGGAATCACTAAAATCTATAACTTATGCAGATTTACTCAGCAGTAAGAGCAAAATGGATTGGAACTTAAATTTATTAGTATGGCTTGCTTGATATATGTTGACCTATTGAGAAGAGGACAGTAATTTAAAGGTGATGGTGAGACAATGTTTGAAGTCAGAGTTTCCTTTCTTTTTAAGTTTCAGATTTATAGTTTGAGAATCTTTGATCTAAGAGGAGAAACTCCTATGCACCCAGCTAAATGTTTTTATATTCCTAAAATGTTTAAGATATCTTCTCATGGATGTCAGAAAGGAAAAAATAAAGTAGTATTAACATTACGGAATGTAGAAAGTTGGTGGAGGAAATGCTTACTTCCTTGGCCTTCCTTGTTTCCAGCCAGTGACAAATGGCTGACAGCTGCTCAGGCTTATGAAGTCAGAAATGATTAAATCATTTCACTCAGGGATTCTAGTCTTGGGATCTCCAACTGGCAAAGCAGAAACAGGATTACTTTGGGAGCAGAGATCTATCTCCTCCAGGGGGTTGGAATATAGCAAGTTATTGTTTCCTAAGGTTATGACAGTAATTTAGTGGTTGAGTAATTTTGCAATTGCAAATTGAGGTAGCCAGAATAAAAATATGACCATAGGCTAAATCCATATTGTATTTATCAATTAAAATATGGTAAAAATTACTAATAGCAGAAACACATTAAAATAAACTCCATGATGGATTTTGTATCAGCTTACTTTGGAAATTCACACATACGCTATTGCTTTGAGTTTACCTGTTAAACACCATGTTTTACTCCTTAGAATCTAGGTTAATTGATGCAACAGAACCATGAGAAATTAGATTATTTCCTTTGGGGACAGAAGTTTCTAAGTTCCTTACCTTGAATATATTTTGATGTAAAGTTCTTAGATTTTTACAAGACTTCTCAGCCTTTCTCCCTTTTGAAATTACTTTACAAGTAAAACTGTGTCTTGTCCATAATGATTTGTTCTAGGTTTCATCCATGCTATTCCAGGCTTAGAAGCCCTTGTTAGAGAATATACATTGAAGAGACTTACTCTTCCTAGAATCTAGGTTAATTGATGCAACAGAACCATGAGAAGTTAGATTATTTCCTTTGGGGACAGAAGTTTCTAAATTCCTTACCTTGAATATATTTTGATGTAAAGTTCTTAGATTTTTACAAGACTTCTCAGCCTTTCTCCCTTTTGAAATTATTTTACAAGTAAAACTGTGTCTTGTCCATAATGATTTGTTCTAGGTTTCATCTATGCTATTCCAGGCTTAGAAGCCCTTGTTAGAGAATATACATTGAAGAGACTTACTCTTCCTAGCTCAGGCGACTCTGGTCCTTGATTAATTAAACCACATGGATCCAGTAAAGCCTAGAAAGTAGAGATGCCCAGAGCTAAGCTTTTAGACAGGGAAGCCTAGAGAGTTGATTCAATGAATATTTATTCAACAAACGTTTATTGAATATCTATTGTGTGTCAGATACTATTTTAGAAGGTGGGGTGCAAAAATGAACAGCAAAATATTTGTCCATATGGCACTTCTATTCCAGTAGAAACTGACAACTAAAAAATAAACAAACAGCAGCAGTATAGGTACTATACTGTTAGGAAGAAAGTGCTCATGAAGAAAGCAAAAGAGTGTAAGGTAGTAGAGAGTAGTAAGGTCATGTGCTATTTTATAAAATGTGCCCAGAGAAAATTGAGCTTAGAAGGGAACAATTGATCAGAAATCTAAATAGAGTGAGGGAGCAAGCTGTGTAGACATTGTGCGTGAAAAAAGAGAACTTATTTAAGCAAAGAAAGTAATTGCTAATATGGGAATTATAAGAGGGTTAGTCATTTGGGGGTGGGTCCCTTTCAAATCACAGCCCTTAAAACCAGGCTTGTTTTCTTTTGTTGTTTGTTTTGTTTTGTTTTTAAACAGGGAATCATTCCACATTCTCTGAACTGTAAGAAGGCAGTTGACAAAAGAAAAAGCAGAGGGTCTGGATTCAGAAAACTTGAGTTTAGTTCTTCTTACTGCCTTTTCCTAGCTGTGTGGCTTCAGGTAAGTCATTCCACCTCAGATACCTAATTTAACCTGTAATGACTGGGAGATTAAAATAAATGGAAACTAGTATGTGTCAGACACACCATGCTGGGTATTTATTTACACCCTCTGTTCTCAAAGCAACACTGGGAGGTAATAGTTATCATCTCATTTCCAAGGTAAGTAGGTACTCCCTGAATGTCTCCTTTCCTTTTCATCTTCTAGGCTCCATGTGAAAGTACTTTTTATCAATTGTAAAATGCTATCCAGTGATCAGCAATTGGTCATATTACAGTACCATACTTCTCAAATTAGTGTGTATACTTTTNTGTAATGACTGGGAGATTAAAATAAATGGAAACTAGTATGTGTCAGACACACCATGCTGGGTATTTATTTACACCCTCTGTTCTCAAAGCAACACTGGGAGGTAATAGTTATCATCTCATTTCCAAGGTAAGTAGGTACTCCCTGAATGTCTCCTTTCCTTTTCATCTTCTAGGCTCCATGTGAAAGTACTTTTTATCAATTGTAAAATGCTATCCAGTGATCAGCAATTGGTCATATTACAGTACCATACTTCTCAAATTAGTGTGTATACTTTTGGGGTTATGATGTTACCAAATAGATCAGAATGCATTCTCTTTGGGTATTAATTTTACCCTACAAGTAATACTTCACAACATTTTTTAAATAAACAGATATTATGGATTAAAATGCAAATTTTACATTTACAAGATAAAAACAAAACTTCAGAGAAATAGTTGCATCTTAACTTCTCATATATGAAATGTGATTCATATTTGATTGTTAGTACATAATAACCCTATAGGGAGATTAATTTCTTACAGACAAGTAGGAAGCACGCTGAGTTTACTGTTTAGCATATCATTGATACTCAATAAAGGTCAGTTTCTTTCCTTGCTTTCATCAAAAAGACTAGGGCATTTGGGAAGCTTTATCATTCCGTGTATTTCAAATGTATTCTATATTTTGAAAATGGTCTTGACAATAGTTTCAGTTTTCACTTATGAGTTCTACATCTGTAAGCAGAGTTTCCTCAGCCTTTACCAGCCTGTACGAAATCTAAGACCACACTAACAGTCACAATTTAGAATTCATTAACATCGACCCTAATGATGGGTGTATTCAAGCTCCCCTCAAAGTCACAATCAGTTGTTTTCACCTCATGAACATTCTCTCCTGTTCTTTGGCTCATTTCTTGCACCCCATATGTTGTTGCACTGGAAGTCACTAATTACTAGTAATGACAAACATTTTTCAATGTTTGTTGGACATTTAAGTAAATCGCTTATTCATATCTTTTGCCTACTTTTCAGATAGACCATTTTTTTCCCTCTTATTGATATGTGGTTTTCTATATATTCTGAAAGCAAAACCTATATTAGTTAGATACATTGCAGATATCTTCCCAACTTTAGGCTTGTGTTTCACTTTGTTTACTCTGTGTGTGTGTGCACGCACGCATGTGTTTCCTACAAAGTAACTCAGAATTTGCATGCAATCAAACTTGACAGCATTTGTCTTTCTGGCTTGTCCTTTTTGTGCCTGGTTTAAGAAACCCTCCCTTACCTTAATGTACTAAGAAATTCTCCTATTTTTTTCAACAACATTATTATTCCTATTTGGGTGTTTAATTCAGGTAAATATATATTTTGTGTATGATGTGAGATAAATATCTAATATTACCACTCTCCATATATATTGCCACTTGTCCAAACACTTGTTATAGCTGGCCATCCTTTCCTTGGGATTAATAATGCCACTTTGGTTATGTACCATGCTTTCATTTATAAATTGTTCTATTTCCACAGGCTGTATTTATTAGTTTGTTTTTCTCTATTCCACTAACATATTGCTGTACTTGTTATACATACATTTATAGTAAGTATTGGTATCAGGTAGGGATAATGCTTCCTAATAAACATTTTCAACTTGCTTTGCATATTTTTGTCTTTATTCTTTCATGTAGGTTTTAGGATCATTCTAATAAGTTTTATGGAAAGCCTTTGAGATGTTTTGTGAAGTTTACAGGTTAGTTTGACAATGTTGCCATCTTCCTTTTATTGAATCTGCCTATTTGACATATCAGATAAGTCCTCATTTAATTAGGTCTCTTAAATATTTCAGTAAAGTTTTATAATGGTCTCTTTAAAGCTCTTCCAAATCTTTTTCTTTCTTTCTTATTTATTTATTTTTGTTGTTGTTGTTAGATGCTTTATTCATAGTAGCTGAAAGCTCATTAACAGGAGAATTGATAAAAATTTTGTGGTATATTCACACAGTGGAGCATTTCTAAGCAAGAAAAAGTAACAAACTACTGATATATGAAACAACATGGATGAGTTTTAAAAGCAATACACTGAGTGGCTAAATAAAACAAGCCAGGCACAATAAACTACATGCTAGATGGTTCCATGTATATAACAGTCTAGAAAACTGTAGAAACAGAAAACAGATCACTGGTTGCCTGTGGGTTGTGGGCTTTATTGAGATATAATTTACATGCAATAATATTCACGTCTTTAAAGGATGCAGTTTAATGAGTCTTCCATATCTTTTATTAGATGTTCTTAAGTACTTTATAGTTTTATTACCAGAAATTGTAATTTTTTATTCAATATTCTTCCTCTTGAAGTGTTGCAAAAATAAAGGAATGTCATTTTTGTATAGTAATCTTATATTTAGAAATACTGTTGAATTATTATTTCTAATATTTTGTGCGTTATTTTGTATATTGTACATAGACAACCAAATTACTACAATAAGGTATTGGCAACAAGATAGAGAAATAAATTGGTGAACAGAAGAAAGAATCCAGAAAGTGACCCACTCGTGTATGAACAACTGCTTTTCAAAAAAGGTGCAAAAGCAAGTCAATAGGGAAAAGATAGTCTTTTCTACATATAAGTCTGGGAAAAATTATATCTATGTGAAAAAGTTGAACTTTAATCATACCTCACACTGAAGTATGATTTGAATTATTATATACAAAATAACTCAAAAGAGATCATAGGCCTAAATATACAAGACCCAAAGTGTAAAATTTCTAGATGAAAATATAAAAGAAAATCTCCTGATCTTGAGTTTAGAAAATATATTTTTTAAGACATGACACCAAAAGCAGGATCCATGAAAGAACAAATTGATAAATTGGACTTCACCAAGGAGATATATATATATATATATCAAAGAGATATGTAGCATATATATGCTAAAATTTATCAAATCGTATGCTTAAATATATGTACTGTACTCTATGTCATTATGGTTCAGTAAATACTTTTAAAAATAGCAGAAAATGTGTCCTGGCTCTAAGAATTCCAGAGGTATTATACAACCTCTGAAGATGTCCTTTCCCAGTAATAGTGACCATTTTGTTTAAGAAGTTCTTAACTTAGGTTTCACCCAAATTTCCTTTCCTATGCTGTAAAATTTTTGCTTCCTGCTCATTTAAAAATTATTAACAACTCGCCTTGCTTTATTTTGAATGTAGAATTCATGTTTGGTGGTGTAATCTTATATGTTTTGGGCTTCTTATAGGCTGATCCCAAAGTGGTGACATGGAGGGTAAATACAAGGAAATCCTGTTACTGACAGGCCTGGATAACATCACTGATGAGGAACTGGATAGGTTTAAGTTTTTTCTTCCAGATGAGTTTAAGATCCCCACGGGCAAACTGGAAACTGCAAACAGGACAGAGGTAGCTAACTTGATAATTCAAAATGCTAGTGAGGAGTCTGCGGTGATGAAGACCATTCGTATTTTCTGAAAGTTGAATTATATGCTTGTGGCCACAAGTCTCCAGGGAGAGAAGGAGAAAAGTAATGAGGGAGAATTTGCACCTTCCCAGTCCCCTTCTCTGTCAAGTCTGGGTCTTTTCTTTCATCACATCAGTGGGACAAGGCCCTCAGTGCGTGTTGTTGGGATCTGTTTACTAACTTAGTGCACCTGCCCATTTGCCGCTTTTTATTGAGAACCATTTCTAGAAAATGTCTGTTACAAATTCCAAAAATCCATTCCAGGGTTTGTCTGTCATTTCTTGTTCCAGCTCTTGGGGCTACCACTTACTGTTTCATAATTTTCATCTTGCCCTTTGTCTCAGGTTTGCTTGCAGTGACCGTGGACACAGGACTTCAACGTTAGCTTCTCAAAGCACCATTTCCACAGTATGTAATGCTCTCACATTTTACCAAGGCTTGAAGATAGCATAAATTATAGTGCTGAAAATTTATAAACGGGTTCATCAGGCACCTTTGTTTTTCCAAATATCTGTCCATTTCTCTCCTCATCCCCAGCCTGCTACGTTTCCAGACAATCCTCCTTTCTTCGGAGGATGATCCTCTCCTTCTAATTCAGGGATTCTCTCTTCTCTCTACCAACAGTACAGTTGACAATATAAATTTCCCAGAACATGAAGACCATTTTTATATTGTTCAATAAATTATTGATCATCTTTATCTGAATTATCTGTATTTGGTTAAAATCTTGATGTTCCCTAAGAACAATTGATGTTTCCTGGCTATACGTCTAAATGACTAAAAAGAGCCAACAGAGGAGCATGTCACCCAAGGGCTCTCCCAAATGAGATACTCCAGCTGCAACAGTTTAGTGTTCTAAGTACAACTTTAACAGCAAATATTACAACAGCTTTTATTTAGTGTTTGTGTCTATACAGCATGTATGTCATAGCTTCTTACGCCTTATGTCTCTGAGGACTAAATGAAGCTGTTTAAGTTATGATATAAGCGCATAGTTCTATACAGATATAAACTGTTAGGTAGTATCTACGACGCTTTAGAGAAAGGAATATT
>NW_007729962.1:68277-69920 GCF_000696425.1 Galeopterus variegatus | reverse complement strand
CTTCCCTGTGTTTTTCTCATCTGGCCCAACAGAGAGGAACCTAGGGATATCGGCAAACATAAGCTGGAGATATTTAGGAATATCTTCTTTTTTTTTTCTCCCAAATCAAGAATTTATTATTCTTTTTGGCCAAGATAACACCAAATTTCTCCAACTGCAATCTTTCCTCCATTTTGCTGTTCTTACGATCCTGGGATTTTATCATCCTGCTGAGCTAAAAATGATCTAGTTTGGAACCAGGTTGGACATTCAGGAGTGGCTGTTATCTCTGTACGCTGCACGGGAAGGCAATTAAGTTCCTTTGTGGCTCTAAAATTCCATCCAAGGTCATCCTTAGGCCTACTTTGAAAGTAGCAGATTGTAAAGTGATCTTCCCACATACCTGGTAGTTTTTCTGTCTTTTAAAAAATGTGTTTATGGGAGTTGTTTATATTTTAGATCCTAGTACTTTGTTTTTTATATACACATAAAGTATCAAAAAGTGAACCCACCAAAGTACAACCACTGTCCCAGTCAATAAATGGAAATTTATGCATTTTTCTTTTACTGTGTGGCTTGCTTTTACATCCTCTTAATGGTATTTTTTTTGATGAATATATGTTGTAGTATGCTGTGAAAATGGCTGTCACACTCTTGGACTGTGATCGTGCAAATACTCATCAAGAAGTGGAAATTCTATTTCTTAATTCTGTGAATCTGAGCTTAGGCATGTGATCTGCTTGGGCATTAGTAAGCATGATGAAACAAGAGGATAGAAAAGTGCTTATACATTAAAGCTTGCCTTCTCTTGTTGGGAATCTTTCTGTCCTCATGTGAACACACCTGGCTTAGATTCCTAGAGGATTAGAGACCACAAGCAGTGAGATTACAACATCGTCTAGAGCTCAGGGGAAGAGGAGGAGAGACCTACGGAATTCACGAAGTCAGGAGAAGCCGTGATGAGAGAAAGGAACACTCTGACCATTTCAAATCCTGGCTGCTTCAAGAATGGAGCTGCTGAGTGCATGGAGCAGGAGCTGGCAAAAGCCACAGCTGTGCCCTTCAAATGAAGCTACTTGGAGGTCGCAGGGGTGAAGAGGGCCTTCTTGGCCCCCAGGCCAGCAAGACCACTAACAGGGTTCCTGTGGACCCACATAGGAGCAAGGAGCCACAACGACTGAAAAAAAGGAGCCACTCAGAAGCTGGTGAGTCATTGCAAGGGACCAGCACACGGCCCGTCCCATGGGAAGTGTTTGGAGTGTGGGCGGTGGGGGAGACGGGCCCACCAGGGGAACACTGGGGCTCAGCAAGGACAGCTGATCTGCCTGCCAGTCAGCACAGGCCTACTCTGTGTAGACTGGTCAGGAATATAGAACTGCAGGGGGTGCAGTTTGCTGAAAAGATTCAAGCCCAGATCAGAGTTTCTACACAACCCAGGTTTATCAGCCCTCACCAGACCTGGAGGTACCTACAAAGTCAGCCATTAAAACCTGAGCTGCACAAAAAGCCTTCCCTAGGGAATCAGCAGTAAAGCAGCAATTTAGTTCAACCACGGGGCTAAAGTGCTGGTCCCAGCAGGAAGTTCCCCCATTTTAGAAGTAAGCAAATTAGTTCCAGTGCAGAGTTTAAGTGGTGGAAAAAGCAAATACTCCAACACAAACTGA
>NW_007729962.1:30384-67163 GCF_000696425.1 Galeopterus variegatus | reverse complement strand
TCAGCATTGGACAGATCATCTAGGCAACAAATCAACAGAGTAACCATTACTCTTTCAGGGGGAGAGAAGAAATCTAGGGTAATTAGAGGGGGGAGGGGGGAGGGAGAGGTGGATACGGAGAGACTGGATAAGGGATGTAAAGAATAAGTATGATTTGTAATAATGTATATACTAATAATATTGATCTGATCAACATACATCAATGTCAAACCCCCCAAATATGTATAATCAGTTATAATTCAATAAAAAAAGAGATTACAGCATCCATCACAGCCTTCCCAGACATCTAAGCTGAGGCCCTAAATATGTACGTGAAACCATCTGATCATCTACCTTCACCTGAGCCAGCCAAGATCAAAGAACTGCTCAGATGACCCACAGAATTATAGTTAATAATAAATGTTTGTTGTTTTAAGTCACTATGCTTTTAAGTGATTTATTATGCAGCAAAAGTTAACTGGTGTACCCCTCGCCCCCAACCTTTTGTGCTACTCTTATTATGTGTTTTACTTCTCTCTATGTTATAAACTTCGTAAGACAGCATCATTACCTTCATCATTACTGTGGTGTTAAACTGTCAATATGCTTTTGTATTAACCCATAATTTGCCTTTTAAAATGTTCTTAATCTCTTTCTGAAGTTCTTGCTTCCATATGGTATTGTTTTGTTTCAGCTTAAACATTTCCTTTATTTCTTGCAGTGGATTTCAGATTGTAATAAATTGTGCTAGATTTAGTCTGAAAACAGCTATACAAGTATACTTCAAAAACTTCATGGAAAAAATAGAATTAAAAGATAATGTGAATCTTTCCATGAACTTCTTGAAGATCCTTGTATTTAGCATTTATAAGAGTATTTTAGGCTGGAAGTACTATTCTTTCCATATTTTAAAGATGTCATTATATTGTCCTCTAGCTTTCTATTGTTTTCCAATCTCTATTTTATTTATATCTTTTCTTACCTTTGTTATTTCCTTCCTTCTGCTAACTTTAGGCTTAGTTTATTCTTTTCCTATTTCTTTGGAGTGTAATATTAGATTGCTTATTTAAGGTCTTTTTTTTGAAATATAAGCATTTATTGCTATAAACATCCCTCTCAAAACAGCTTTTGCTGCATTATGTAAGTTTTGATATGTTTTATTCCCATTTCTCTCAAGGTACTTTCTAAAATTTCCCTTTTGATTTCTTCTTTGATCCATTGGTTGTTCAGGAGCATGTTATCTAATTTTCACATATTTGTGAATTTTCCAAGATTTCTCCTGCTATTGATTTCTAGTTTCATTCCATTGTTATCAGAAAAGATGGTTGATATAATTCCAATTTTCTTATATTTGTTAAGGCATGTTTTATGTCCTAACATATGATCTATCCTGGAGAATGTTCTGTGTGAACTTGAGAAGAATGTGTATTCTGTTGTTGTTGAATGGAATGTTCTGTATGTCTGTTAGGTCTGTTTTTCCTAAAATGTAGTTTAAGTATGATGTTTCCTTTTTGATTTTCCATCTAAATGATCAGTCCATTGTTGAAAGTGCAGTATTGAAGTCCCATTTTATTATTATATTGTTGTCTATGTCTTCCTTCAGATCATTTAATAATTGCTTTATATATTTAGGTGCTTCAATGTTAAGTGCATATACACTTACAATTGTTACATCCTCTTGATGAATTGATCCATTTATGAATATATAATGACCTTCTTATCTTTTATCATGGTTTTGACTTAAAGTCTGTTTTATCTGATATAAGTATAGCTATCTTTGCTCTCTTCTGGTTTTCATTTGTATAGAATATATTTAATCTCTTCACTTTCAGTCAACATCTGTCTTACTAGTCAAGTGAATCTCCTGTAGGCAGCTTATAATTAGGCCTTGGTTTTTAATCCATTCAGCCACTCTGCTTATTTTGATTAAATAATTCAATCTATTTATATTCAAGGCAATTATTGATAGGTAAGGACTTGCTACTGCCATTTTGTAAATTTGTTTTCCAGTTGTTTTGTAGATCGTTTTTTTCTTTCTTCCTCATGTGCTGTCTTTCCTTGTTGTTTGATAATTTTCTATAGTGGTATGTTTTGAATCCTTTCTTTTCATGTTTTGTGCAATTACTATAGATTTTTGCTTTAGGGTTACCATGAGGCTTACATAAAACATCTTATACTTGTAACAGGCTATTTTAAGCCAATAACAATTTAACTTTAATCATATACAAACTTTTACTTTGGCTCCCCTCCCCCACATTTTATAATTTTAGTGTGAAAATTTACATCTTATATCTTAATTTATTGCAGCTTTAGTTTTTAAAATAGTTTTGTCATTTAACCCTTATGTTAGAGATAAAATTGCTTTGTAATACTCCTATTACAGTACTAGAGTATTCTGAATAGGATTATGCATGACTTATACCACTGTGTTTTGTCCTTTTGTATGTTTTATGTTATTAATTAGTGGCATTTCATTCCAGCTTAAAGAAATCCATTTAGCAATTCCTGTAAGGCAGGCCTAGTGGTAATGAACTCCTGTAGCTTTTGGTTATATGGGAAAGTTTTTATTTCTCCTTCATTTCTGAAGGACAGTTTTGCCAAGTATTTTTGGTTGGCATTTTTTGGGTGTTTTTTTTTTGTTTTTGTTTTTGTTTTCCCAAAACTTTAAATATACCATCTCACTCTCCTCTGACCTTCAGGATTTCTGCTGAGAAATCCACTGATAGCCATATTGGGTCTTTCTTGTATGTGATACATTTCTTATCTCTTGCTATTTTCAGAAGTCTTTCTTTGTTTTTGATTTTTGATAATCTGAGTATGATGTATCTTTGTAAACCTCTCTTTGAGCTGAATTTGATTAGAGGCCTCTGAGCTTTCTATACCTGGATGTTGGGGAAATTTCAGCCATTCTTAAATATGCTTCTGGGTCCTTTTCCCCTCTTCTCTGCCTAATCCCATTATGCAAACATTAGTTCTCTTGATGGTGTCCCATAATTCTTGCATGCCATCATTATTCATTTTCTTTTTTCTCCTCTGACCAGCTGATTTCAAACGTCTTGTCTTTGAGGTCACTGATCCTTTTTCTCTTTGGTCAAGTATGCTGTTGATACTCACTATTGAGTTTTTCAGTCAATAGGATTATTTATCTCTGGGATTTCTATTTTATTGTTCTTGTTGTTATTAATTTTTTCTATCTTTTTGTCAAAGTTCTTATTTTGGTGGTGAATTATTTTCCAAATTATATTTAATTTACTATCTGTTTTTTCTCATATTTCCTTGAACTTCTTTAAGAGGATTATTCTGAATTCTCTGTCAGTCATTTTTTAGATCTTCCTTTCTGTAGGGTCTATTATTGGAGCTTTATTAGTTCTTTTTGGTGGTGTTATCATTCCCCAATTCTTTGTAACCTCTGTGTTCTTGCATTGGTATCTGTGTATATGAGAAAGCAGCCAGTCCTTTCAGACTTTTCATGTGTTCTTTGGCAGAGATAGACCTTCACTATTTAGTCTAAGTTGGGATTTTGCATGACCAGTTGGCAACAATTATGGGTGAACACACATTGCTGTCAGGCTCTCTAGTTGGGCTAGGTTGCTGCCTGTGCTCTGAGCTTGAGTGGGATTGCTGGCTCTGCTCTGTGGTCTGGTGAGATAACTTGCTGGACTTCACAGTCAGGTGGAAATGCTGGCTGAGCTCTGTGATTACCTCTGATAATGAAGGCTTGCAGGCTATATTCCCTGGCTTGGCAGTACTGCTGTTTGTAATCTCTATTTGGGCAGGGACATAGGCTTGGTTCTGAGGCTAGGCAAGGTTGCTGAGGTCACTGCTTGGCCATTCACAATGGGCAGGGCCAGAGGCTATTCTCCACAGATGTGCACAGTCTTAAGTTTTCCCCGTTGCTTGGACTCAGGTGGAATCTCAGGCTGCACTCCAAAGCTGGGTGGGGTTTCCATTCAGTTGCTAGGGTTGAGAAGGCCAGATGCTATGCTCTGTAGATACGCAGAGATACAGGCTTGCCTTTTGACTTGAGGAATCATGATGCAGAGCACCAAGTCTGATTGGGGTCATTGATCAAGTCTAGCAAGGGCAGATATTCTCTTCCACAGATATTTATATAAGTTGGCTTGCCACCCAACCTGAGGAAGCCTTATTCAGAGACTCAAGGCTGGGAGGGGTCACTGCTTAACCTCTGGAGTCGGGAGGCCATGTGCCCTTCTCTGCATATGTGAGAGTATATCAAATAGTTTGTTAATATGGAATAAAATGATAATAAGAATCTTTCCATGAACTTTTGAAGATCCCTAATATGTGTGGATATGCATTTGCCTCTCAGTTTGGGGAAGCCTTAAACTGCAGTCAGGCTGGATGGGGGCACCACTCAGATACTGGAGTTGGGCAGGGCTAGATGTTCTTTTCTGCAGATGTGGAGGGACATGTGGTTGCTTCCTGACCTGGACAAGCCTCAAGTAGAGCACCAAGGCTGGGTAGGGAAGCTGGCTAGGTACTATAGCCCAGCAGACCTATCGAGAGTGCTTCCTACAAAGCACTGTCATTGGCTGGTCAATACAGTTGGGTGCCTCCACTGGCCAAGATGCAGAGCCACCACCAAGAGTTGTGTACTGGTCTCTGTGAGACCTACCCCTTTCTTTGTTTCTAACTGATTCCAGGTGATTGAGCCCTGCTGACGTTCCTGGTGTTAACCACAGGGGTGAGACAGAAGTGAGCCTCCTGCAGAGACTTCCAGAATGCTAAAAGAACTGACTGTCCACCTCCAGCTCTCTTTTCCCACTGTAGATACTGTAGGCCAAGGGGAATCCTCTCTGTGTGGTAATATGCTGGCTTGGAGAAGGGACAAGGTGGTAAAATTGAAATTGTTCCTCTTATCCTTCTAATGCAGCTTAACAGTTCTTTGATCCTAGAGGGTATCTCAGCCTCAGTCCCAATTTCTGGGATTTTCACCCATGTATTTTTGTCTGTTTTGTCTGTGGATAGCTGCTAGTTAGATTTCTGTAAGAGGAACCGGATCAGGGAACTTCTATTCTGCCATCCCACTGATGTCACTTCTCTTATTTTGTTCTTGAGAGAGAATATTTAAATTTCTCAGCCATCTTTGTTCATCTTTTCTGAATTAACATGCCTTTTTTTAAATCAGTTGATAAGAAATGCAAATGTAGAGAAGGAACAACGGTAGTAAAAAAGAGAAGTCAAGCTTAAATGAGTCCTGTTGCCCCTGCAGCCATCAAAAGTGACATCATGGAGCAATGTTCTGCACCAGAAGTCTCTCCTCATGTTAAGGTAGAAAAGGGTGGAGTAGNTATGCTGGCTTGGAGAAGGGACAAGGTGGTAAAATTGAAATTGTTCCTCTTATCCTTCTAATGCAGCTTAACAGTTCTTTGATCCTAGAGGGTATCTCAGCCTCAGTCCCAATTTCTGGGATTTTCACCCATGTATTTTTGTCTGTTTTGTCTGTGGATAGCTGCTAGTTAGATTTCTGTAAGAGGAACCGGATCAGGGAACTTCTATTCTGCCATCCCACTGATGTCACTTCTCTTATTTTGTTCTTGAGAGAGAATATTTAAATTTCTCAGCCATCTTTGTTCATCTTTTCTGAATTAACATGCCTTTTTTTAAATCAGTTGATAAGAAATGCAAATGTAGAGAAGGAACAACGGTAGTAAAAAAGAGAAGTCAAGCTTAAATGAGTCCTGTTGCCCCTGCAGCCATCAAAAGTGACATGAGAATATTTAAATTTCTCAGCCATCTTTGTTCATCTTTTCTGAATTAACATGCCTTTTTTTTAATCAGTTGATAAGAAATGCAAATGTAGAGAAGGAACAACGGTAGTGAAAAAGAGAAGTCAAGCTGAAATGAGTCCTGTTGCCCCTGCAGCCATCAAAAGTGACATGGAGCAATGTTCTGCACCAGAAGTCTCTCCTCATGTTAAGGTAGAAAAGGGTGGAGTAGCCTTGCCATCAAAAGTGACATGGAGCAATGTTCTGCACCAGAAGTCTCTCCTCATGTTAAGGTAGAAAAGGGTGGAGTAGCCTTAGCCTTCATAAGAGCATTCTGTAGTTGCTATCCCTGTCATTTTCCATTGGGGCCCCTCTCTTTGTCTCACAGCATGCAAGTAAAGAAAGCAAAGCTATAATATGAAAAGTATGTCCAGGTAACGAAAAGAAAAGTTGCCTCAGGGTCATCAGATAAACAGCTATTGAGCCTCCAATCTTTGCCAGGCCCGAGACACATAAACACATTGTTACAAGTTGGATTCTGTAAGAAGAAAACTGTGAGATAGCTGTTTTCAGGAACTATATTTTGGAGTGCTTTCAAGATTAATATTTGTGAGAAGTGAAAGAAGTAGGGGAAGAGGAAGGATTTCTGGTCTAATGCAGTTGCAACTATGGCCTCAGCCCATCCCACAGGGAGCTCAGAGTTGAGAATGCCTTTCAGGGTTGTCATGATTTGGATAAAAGGGCCCTTTTATACACCTGCGTTGACTAAGGTGAGGTGACTCTCTTCATGCCGGAGAGATTGGCATCTGTGAATATGACTAGTGTTGAGAAAGCAGCAGGCAGCATCTGAGAGGTTCACCATAGAATCTGCTACACACACTCAATTTTATTTCCTATGAAGCAGGTATCTCATCATTTTATTGATGTGTGAGCTATAGAAACTGATTATATATGCTTCATTCTCTTCATCTTGAGCAGCTGCTTCCTCTGGATTTGGCCCAGAAACTTCTGGAGTTGTCAGAGAAACAAGGTCCAGTTATAAGGGGTGCCTTTCAGTCATCAGGAATGAAAGTATGCATTATTTAATCTGAAAGACCAACCTAAAGATATATGAGACCAAAAAGAAGAAATTTTGTAGCGGAACTTGGTGAAGCTGGCATTTTCCTGCCTTGGTCCGAATTATGCTGTTGTAGTGTCCATCCGGGTCCCCTCATGGACCTGTGCACCAGGTCCCATCAAAGATCCAATTCAGAAACTCCTGCATTTGTCCTTTTATGCCTCTGTTATTTTTCATTTGTTTGTTTATTTTTGTATTTCCCTTTGGCTTTGGATAGCAAGTAGCTTTTTAAAAGTAGTATTAACTTCTAAAACAGACCAAAAAAACCCCCCAAAACTCCCATCTCTGTTAATTTGGAAAAACAGAAAATGCACGCACACACACACATGCAAAAGAATAAAATTACCTAAAATATTCTATCATCTAGAGAAAACCATATTTGACATTGGTAAATATCTTTCTAGTATGTTTATGTGTGTGATTTGTTTATTTATCCAATAAGAAACACATTACATATTCTGTTTAGGGCCTTACCCTTTATATAATCATTTATAGAAGTTTATCATATTATTTCTTTAAGGCATTTTTAATATTTGCATAGTAATCTATTATGTGACTATATCATATTTTATGTAATCAAAACTTCTTTTTGATATTTAAATTATTTTAAATTTTTGTAATTACAAATAACTATATAATTTTTTATGTAAACCTAATATATAACTCATTATTGCTAAAGGTAAATTCGTAAAAATAGAATTGATTCTGTTTTTTAATTTCCCCTTTAACTCACTTGCAGGATTTCTGACTAAGGTCTATCCCTTTACTCATATTTAACTTAATCTGTACTTTTATTATGCACAGGGCCATTTTCAGGAATTTGGAGAGCCCTGTGTACGTCATTGAGCTCCCTCACTTTTATACGAGAGTAAAATGAATAGTCAGGACATCATTGAATGGAGAAACATGGACATCTTATGTCCTTTCCTTATGGAATCAGTAGAAGAAGACAGAATCAGTTTTACCCCTTTGCCTTAGCAATTTTTCAGAGATTTTATGCACTCTTTACATACAGTAGATGGCAAAGCAAGGGTTAAGATTCATGAAATCTGCCTCCCAAACCTGTTACACTGTCTCATCTAGACGTAGGACTTGACATCTTCCTTCTGCATTCTCTTTTCCGTTAGGTAATTCTACTTCTCAAATATCTTCCTGACCCCTCTGTATCTCTTCCTTTAATTCCACCTATCTTTGGCTGGCTTCCTGAGCTTTAACATTGTGAGTGAAGTAAGATTCCCTCAATAGTACCTTCTTTACTCACAGCATATATCTTTCTTCAGTTGTCTTCAGCCTGAGCAGAAACAGATGGTGGTCCAGCAGTAATCTGTCAGGAAAAAAGGGTTGCAGAAAGACCATATGATAGTCATGGTGCTGAAAGCAATGAAGCCCTTCGAGTTTGAGACCCAAGAAGGAAGCAAGAGATGTTTCATGTTATGGTGGCTACTGAGAGGGAATTCTTTTTCGTAAAAGTTTTTAATACACAGCTACAAGATAAATTCACCCCAAAGAGAATAATTATAATATCAAAATATTATTGACACCATGGTTTCCTGGAGGTGAATAATATGTCACTTGTATTTGATGCTGAATCAGACCAAAAGGTCAGTGTCTCAAAGAACATTGTCAGAAAAGCTGGTGAAAGTCCAAAGATCAATAAGCTTCAAACTCAGCCCCATGGAACAGTTGTGAATGGGCTGTTTGTAGTCCAGAAAGTAAGTTCCCATGTGTAATTTAAATATTGGTTAGTACGAATAACATTTTCTCCCCTCTGAGCTTAAAGGGATGTTAGAAATTTTTTATTTCGATGCTTTCCTATGTTGACAAAGTCTAAAAAAATAAACCCCAAAGTACTAAAGAGTTGAAGAATTAATGTGCCAAAACTCATACAAAAACTCAAAAAAGTGTTTTTATTTTCAAGAGGATGTCACAATTCTTTTTTAACTTATTTTTATCGTTGTAACCTCTGAAAAGATTACTTCATATACAAATAATTTTTACCCTGTGTGTTAGTTGTGTACTTTATACATATTATCTTGAAGTAACGATTGTTGTGAATGCAAAATAACTGTAGTCAAATAATAAACCAGAATAATTGACCTGGAAGACCAATAAATAGGACAGGATTAAAGAATTATGATTAACTGAAGAAAATAGAAGAAAGAATTATTATGAGGAAACTTATTAGAAGTCAGAAATAATAAAGGATTATGACTCTGAACTTAAGGGAATTAGCCACGTGACTACTTTTTCTGGTCTAGGACAGAAACTGAAGAACCACAGAGGGAACCTGCTGACCTTTCATCCAGGAGCCTTAGCTTTACTTCTGCTGTCCATGGTTAGTTGCAGATGGACTGATAGAAAAAAATATGTCCTCCTGGAAAATTAAATCATATAATGGCCATGGATAGAAAAGCCATGGTCTTTATCCCAGTTTTGAGCCTTAGATTTGGCCAACCATCCAATAATATATATTAATTTAATTCATAAAATTAAACTTAAAATACTGTCTCCTAGGTAACTGATATCTCGTTCCCTTTTGATATGGAAATAATTGTGAATTACTTCTTGTCTCGATTCGTTACTCTCTTTTAGACTCTTTACCAGGTCTTGCATCACTGACTTATATGCCTCCTGGATTTGTTTCTTTAACTCTCCTCCCACCCAGGGTCTTCCTTTCCCCTGACTATTCCAGCTAATGGCCCTGGAGAAGCCTCGTCTTCTCCATTCTACTGGTTGCCTCTATAGGCCATCTGGCCTCCAAGAGGAAGAAAACTTGGGACGGGAAAGATTGACACAATTCATAAAATTAAACTTAAAATACTGTCTCCTAGGTAACTGATATCTCGTTCCCTTTTGATCTGGAAGTAATTGTGAATTACTTCTTGTCGTTGATTCGTTACTCTCTTTACCAGGTCTTGCATCACTGACTTATATGCCTCCTGGATTTGTTTCTTTAATTAACTCTCCTCCCACCCAGGGTCTTCCTTTCCCCTGACTATTCCAGCTAATGGCCCTGGAGAAGCCTGGTCTTCTCCATTCTACTGGTTGCCCCTATAGGCCATCTGGCCTCCAAGAGGAAGAAAACTTGGGACTGGAAAGATTGACACGAGAGGCAACATGTTCTAAGAAAGACATGTCTGACTCTATCTGAATTTGCTGACATCTATTAGATATATTCCTGTTAGTTTAAAAGGCGGATTTTTCTCTTATATTTCTCTCTGGAGGCTCACATGTCTGATGTCTGACTGATACGGCCTTCCTTAATCTGATCATCAGAGATTGTGTGTTAATTTCCTTTTGCAGAAAACAGAACAGAAGAATGGTATATTATTTAATGTTAGTGACAACAGAGGGAGGATCTAAGTGTTGGTGCTTGGAAAACCGAATGATATGAAATGTGAGGAAGGGGATAAGCTTCGACTTACATTCTTCAACCTGTCAAAAAGTGGAGGAAAACTACAGCTGAAATCTGAAATCCATAGTACCTTTAAGGTGGGAACTGCATGGAAGAAAGTCAACTTCCCAAGGTGATGATATTTTTTGTTTCTGTCAGAAAGCTGGACAGGTGCTACTGAACAGGGTATGGTACGGAAGACTGTGATATGTAGTACTCCCGCATCTCACAGAACTGAGGAAGCTCCTTTTAGAAAATACACATCTTAGATACAAAATTCAGAGTATATGGACTTCATGAGGCAGAGACACGCACTGTTGTGCTCACAGAGCCCCCAAAAGAGTTACTTGGGAACACTGCAAGTCTAATGCATACAGCCTGCCCAAAGTTGGATACATCATTCTGAGTAAAGTATATAAAAGTGGACGCAGACCGTAAATACCTGGAGGACATATTTCTCAGAGGTAGTCCAATCATCTCTGCACCTACCATGGTCCAAGGCAGTTGAGTCAGTGTACACCACTACTCCTGTCCTTCTGTCTCACCTTCATACCCACCCTACTGCTACTACTTGGTTCTCTTCCCTGTGTCTCAGTGTCATTTGCACTGACGTCTCTCTCCCTTTGTAAGGTTAGGGGTGGGGACTTGAGACTACTGTATGTTTGCCCTTGTTAAGTAGGAGTGTATATCTCAGGCAAGATATTAACTTCAGGAGAGTGGTCCAAGAGTAAACAATGTACTAGGAGGAAGGCAAAGAGATAATTTTACGGGCAGAAGAAAAAAAGGTACACTTCACGAGGACATAGTCACCACATGTAGAGGCAGAGTAACTGATCAGCTGCATCTCAGACTATGTATTTTTTCTCCATGCAGGCGATTAAGACCAAAAAATAAAGTGAAAAGGACCAATTCACGTCAACTGGTCTAGGCATCATTTAATTGAAGAATACTTGATCCGGCCTCTTCATCTGGATTGTGAGCTACCTGACAGCAGCAGTTCACAGACTTCTCTCTCGACCAAATTAGTCAGGAGAGGACAACTGCTGGATAATCAACTCCAAAATGTGAACATATTATCACAGTAAAAGTTTATTTCTTATTTGTTACAGCCCCACAATCTGGTTTAGTTTGTCAGTGCCTGGTCTCAAGCAAAAATACTAGCAATATATTGTGTATTTGTAGAATATTTAAAGTAAAATATATGGCAACAGTGGCCTGAAATTATGACAGGGAGGAATTAGGAGTGTACTGTTGTAAGGCCCTTATACCACATGTGAAGCAGTACAGTATTATTTGAAAGTAGAATTTGTGTAGTTAAAGATGTATATTGTGAACCCTAGGACAATGACTAAGAACTATTTTTAAGAGTGATATAAATAAAAGACAATTGTGGAGAAAGGTAGACATAGAGATTGATGGAAGACAGTAAAGAGGCAAAGAATAGGCCCTCACCTGTTCAGTCTATTGGTTTGTACAAACACAATTTAATGAAGAATAGATAAGTTTTCAACAAACAATACTGGAATAACTGGATATCCATATTAAAAAATAATAAACCTGGTTCATATTTCACTCTGTATACAAAAATTAACTTAAAGTGGGTCATTGGCTTAAATGTAAAAACTTAAAACTATAAAACTTCTAGAAGAAAACTCAGGAGAGAATCTCTGTGACCTTGGTTTAAACAAAGATTTCTCAGTTATGATACCAAAAGCATAATCTACACAAGATAAATTTTTAATAATTTTAACTTCATCAAAATGAAGAACTCTATTCTTTGAAAGATACTGTTAAGAGCATTGAAAGGCAAGTCATAGATTGGAGCTTAATATTTGCTAGTCACATAGCTGATAAAGACCTTGTATCTGTAATTTATAATAAACTCTTGAAATTCAATAATATGAGAACAACCAACTAAATTTTTTGAATGGGCAAAAGTGACAGGGGTGACAAATAAGCACATGAAAAGATACTCAACACAATTTATCATTAAGGAAATAAAATTAAAACTAAAGTGAGTTACCACTATACATTTATTAGAATGGCTAAAATTAAAGTGGATTGACCTTACAAGTGCTGGCAAGAGTGTGGATGAACTGGAACTGTCATACAATGCTGGATGGAATGTCAAATGGTACAACCACTGTGCCAAGAACTTTGGCAATTTTTAAAAAGTTAACATACACCTACAATGCTAAGGTCTGAGGGGGATGCAGAGCAACTGAAACACTTATTGCTGGTGAGAATGGAAATTGTTACAGTCCCTTTAGAAAAGAGTATGGCTATTTCTTATAAATTTAAACATATCTTTATCACATGACCTAGCCATCTCACTCTAAGTTTTTTACCACTTGAAATGATAACGTGTTCACAGAAATATCTGCATGTGAATATTTATGGAGGTTTTATTTGTAATTATGAAAAACTGTAAACAACCCCAATTGTCCCTCATGTGGGGAATAATAGATAAACTTTGGTGGATCCACAAAATGGAATTGTATTCAGCAATAAAAAGGAATAAACTACTGATACACACAAATACACAAATGAATCTTAAATGTATTATACTACGTGAAAGAAGCCAGATCCTTTCACAATTCTGTGTACATTTTAATAACATTTTATGACATTTTGGAAAAGGCAAAATTATAAGTAAAGACTAGATCAGTCTGGAGTTAGGGAAAGAGTTGAGAACAAAGTAGCATGAAAGAGATTTTTGTTATAATGAAACTATGCTACATCTTGATTTTTCTATATTCTATATCTCGATGAAACTATTCTATATCATGTATATAAATGCATTCTGTATACATGACTGCATGCATTTGTAAAAACTCACAGAAATTTCTATTAATGAGTAAATTTTACTGTATACATATGATACCATAATAAACATGGAAAATATGCATCAATTTGGGAGATAAAATTATGTATGTTTTAACTATGGTTTTAATTGTGTTTTTCTATTCTCTGGAATAAGCAACCATTGCTATTATAATAAATATGATGAAACTCTTAAAAAAGACTCATAAAAACTAGATCGGACATTTTAGAACAATGAATATTTCTCATCCATCAGGTTAATAATACCCACAGTGTGTTAATGTGATAATAATATGATTATTAAGAACAATATCCTCAGAAGTATTATTTGGGACATCAATATGGCAATATTATTAACAATTATGTTCATACCATTTGACCCAGAAATTCTACTTATAGATACTTAACCTAGAAATGTTTGCTTATGAGCATTAATTGAACATTGTTCTTAAATTAGGAATAATTGGAGTGCTCAATAATAAAATACTAGCTGAATAAATCATTATAAATTAGTTATTGAACACAGCAGTTTAAGAAGTATGAGTTAGATTTATATGTTCTGACACATAAGGATTTACAAGCATAGCATACTATAAAATAAGGAATGCAGGATACAAACAATAATTATCATTGTACTTTCTTCATTGTTTATTACATGGTACCTAATTGCTAAGTACTTCAGATGGATTGACTCACTTAATGGCCTTGACAGCCATGACAATTATATTGATACTACTATTAGCCCTATTTTTACAAATGAGGAAACTGAGGCATACAGCTAGGTGTGCCTCTTCTAGTCATAATCATATTCTGATACTTTAGAGGTCCTCTCAGAGATACTTCTCATCCTCTTGCATCCCTTAAAACCACTTGGTAGAAACTGGTGTCTAAGATGTCTATGGTGGCAGATTAGCAGCTCTGTGAGCTGTTCTGACCTTCTCTGGTCTACACACTTCAACTTCCAGGAGAATCTCAGCTTCTCACCTTCTTTATGTTTGTTCCAAAGATGAGCTTTGATATGTGGTATTGTGCAAAATTACAAGATAGAGGGGAATTGTGGCATTAGAGGATGAAGCTATTTAAGTGAAAACAAAATCCAAGAGGCAAACTTTTTTGGGTAAGTCATTTCTTGCTTATCTCATTTAGAGACACCACTGTCCTTGGACGTTACAAGTTCAAAAGGGAATTAGCATGATGTCAAGGAAAGCAAAGACATTAATAGGGTAGGTCGGTTGTATAACTCGTCATCGCCATTATCTGCCTACTCAAGAACAGACAATTACAGAAAGTTTACATAAAGTATTGTGAATATGAGGTGTTAGAATAGCTCACAATACAAACATCATTTGTGTATGAAGAAGTTCTTTTCCTTAGTGTGCATAAGTAAAATTTGAATTTAGAGGAAGTGTTAGCAGTCTGTGACATCTCAGGATGGAATCTGTAACTAACTAGCTAAATGATGTCATTCTTACTGCTTCACTCAATCACCTGAACTTCAGTTTCCTCATTTTTTTTAGAATAATATTCGTTAAGGAAATATAAAAATGTCTAATTGGCATGTGAGACTGCTAAAATAAAATACACATAATCAGAAAGGAGGCAGTGTAAGGTAAAACCATACAATGTTATTCTTTTGATCTTTGGCTCCAGATCATAATGGTAGAACTTTAATTCTTCTTTTCCTTAGATTACTTGGGCATAAGTAGCCTTGAACCCTCACAGTAGCAGACGTCTCCATTTTGTCGCTCATAATTTCCTGCTCATCACCATATTCTACCCTCTAATGTACCTTCTCCAAACTGAAACTACAGCTGGATTCTAAATCAAGTTCTATAATTTACTGTCTAAGGGTCATTAGAAAAATGATTTTGCCTTTCTGTTTCTGATTTTTCATATATTATAGGTAGAGTAAAAAGGAGAAAACTATCAACCTTCTAAAGCTAATATGAAGATTAAGTGACACAAAATAATTGCAAAATATTGGGTGCCAAATATGTGATCAATAAATATGACAATAAATTTCATTTCTGGGTATCTACTTTCTGCTATTCTACTCTAAAGACAATTAATTATCTTCAGTGTTTAACTAATGCAGGTCTATGTGTGGAAACTTTCTGACTGATCTATCTGTGTGGAATGCAAGAACCAGGAAATATGGTTGGTGAGCTGCTAAGGAGCTGTTGGAACTTGTGTAAGTGACTGGGAACAGATATTTCACATCAGACAGGGCCAGAAATTCTTCTAACATATACTAGTGCCTTCTTGAAAATAACTAGAAGGCACTTCATTTGGCAGAAAAATCACTCAATTAATTATGCCAGCTCCGGGAGACCAATTCTGAAAAGTGAACAGATATTTCACATCAGACAGGGCCAGAAATTCTTCTAACATATACTAGTGCCTTCTTGCAAATAACTAGAAGGCACTTCATTTGGCAGAAAAATCACTCAATTAATTATGCCAGCTCCGGGAGACCAATTCTGAAAAGATATCCTTTATTCTAGGCTAATGCAACTGCTTCCCAAACATAGGGATTGACAATTAAAGCAAAGGTTGGATTTCAGCCCCTACCTGCCACCTCAGCCTGGGTTTTTTTGAGCAAGGCACAGCCTGTTCATTCTTGACCAGGGCTTTATCCTTAAAGATCACACACAAAGTATAAATCCAAACATTGTTTGAGGCCCTTGCGCCCCACCCTGATTTCAGGCCACACATTATTTGCTTCTAAGCAACTTAGGAATAGATTAAAAAGACTCCTGGAGAAGCACTCCTTTTTAAAAAATGATGTTTATTATTATTGATAAACTATAAAGATTATAGATGCAAAATATGGCATTTAGAAAATATAAAAAAGTATAAAGAATAAAACAAAAAACACCCCTAACAAAACATTCCCTAGAATTAATAGCTGCTGTATATTGTATTTCAACCAGGTATATATATGTATAAACGTGTACAAAAATGATGTTTATTATTATTGATAAACTATAAAGATTATAGATGCAAAATATGGCATTTAGAAAATATAAAAAAGTATAAAGAATAAAACAAAAAACACCCCTAACAAAACATTCCCTAGAATTAATAGCTGCTGTATATTGTATTTCAACCAGGTATGTATACACACCCATTTTTTTCTCTGTACTTAGATCTTATCTCTACAAACACCATTATCAGTGGCATCCAGGTTTTTAGAAGGAGGGCTCTAGTGAAGTTTCCATATCTGAATCAAAATCGAGTAATTATTTCTGGCTTTTCTTGGCCTTGATGACCTTGAAGAAAGAGATAAAGATAGACCAGTTGAGATGCAGGTGGCCATACATTTCTTCCTTCACTCATACTATGTCTCCTCCCCAGGGATCACATCTTTTTCCCTATTTTCTTCAAAAGTACTTTTTTCTCAATCTATATCTCTTTTAAAGAATTCCTGTCCTTTATGTACCCCTGCCTGTTTTGCTGGGACCATGAAATCATATACTCAATTCTACCCAGCATAAGCACATGTGGAAGAGCAGATGTCAAGAACAACAGGAGAGAGGAAGGAGTTGGTGTACCCCACGCCAGCAGTTGAGGGGAAGGTCCTCATTGGGCAGAAAGATTCTTGTGAAGGAATTCTGGTGCAATTCTTGTGAAGGAATTCTGGTGCAGTTCTTGTGAAGGAATTCTGGTGCAGTTCTTGTGAAGGAAGGTTTGGAATGTTTGACTGATGGCTTTGAGAACTGAAGAGATCTAAGAGCATGTGCACTTCTGTGTGCCTAGATAGGTCAGCCTTTGTAGTTGATCTTTTTGCATTCCAATTCTAGCTTAGTGTTTGAAGATTCCCAAAAGAATGTATGTGTCAGTGTGACAAAGAGCATGAACTTTGTCATCTAGATTCAACTGCCTCTGTCTGCTGTATTTTACTAAAGGCATGTACCTCTCTGTTCTGTTTTGCTCAGGGACATCCCTAGTAATTCAGGTCTGTTATGAGCTATGTTGACAACCTTCTGTGGTAGAAAATATTTTCCCTAATTTACAGATGATGAACATAAACTTCCTAGGGTTTAAGTCTTTAGTCAACTAGAAAATCACAGAGCTAGGATTTGAAACAAATGTGCCTTAATCAAATCAAAATTCTTATTAAATTAACTCCCTGCTTTGATAAATTCAATCAATTCTTTATTGTTTAGCTTACATGTGATATCATTTGAAAGTCTCTTGAAATTTTCTTTCTTCACTATAATTAAAAGTATCTTTTTAAAAAATGATGGAAAGAAAGTTTACACACACTAAAAAGCAAGGCTTGGTTCTTTTTCTATCAGCTGAACTCTCTGTGTAATAGCAGTAGTATAGTTCCCTTAAAGTATAAACAAAATAATTTTCCACTTTGGAAGAATGATGCTCCCATGGAGTTCCCACCTTCATGTAACTGTGAATCACAGATCTCAGCTGCCACTTATCCACACTCAATGCCAATTCAAAGCAGATGAGTTTAAGTTTATCGCCTTCCTCACAGTTGACGCTGGTCAGTCGTCCGTACACCACCACCTCCATCTTCCCTGTATTATCTTGTATTTCGTAAAAAGTGCATTCTTCTCTCACATTTTTCTGCAAAAGAAAATGATCATTCATCTTCTGAGAACCGGATCAGGAATTTTCGCTTCCGTGAGAAATACACAGTACTAATAGAAACTTTTTTCTCTGTCAGGGTAAATAGAGCTGTAAGTCCAGAATTACAGGTACCAAATAGCTTAAGATAGTCCTGGTCAGAAAATCCTCCTTTTTGAATCCTCTATTGAGTCTTCCTTGTTTAAGGTCTTACTCTGCTGAATTTTTCTAGAAAAATTGATCACTTTCCTAATTTTTTTCTGCTTTTACATGAGTGAAGCTGAGATTTCCTAAAGAGATTGCATACAGAGAAATCTGATTACCTTGGTACCTTTCTTTGATACCTGCTCAAGAACAGAAAATAAATGCCATTCATGGCTTACTATGAGTCTGAGAAAGACTATTGCAAGTCTTCATTAAGTGGGTTATGTTATCTCAATTCGTAATTTTTCCTTCTATCTTCTGTATTCAGTCTTCTCCAATCTGCCCAAATCTTGAATCTAGATCATCTAATCCCATTGTTCCATTTACTTTCTCACTTACTTTATTCATTGTTCTATAACAGCATATACAAGGGTATGTCAAAAATTTCATGTAAAAGTTGAATTACAAGATAATACAAATCTTTCCATGAACTTTTTGGAGACCTCCTTGTTTATGTACAGCCATTTAAACAGAGTGTACAGAAACAGCACAGGAAAAAGGAAAGAGCCACCCTAGAAGACATATACAATGGAGTGTGAAAGAATACTTTAAAAAAGAAGTTAGGACAGAAAAGCATAGCATTTTCAATGGTGTGTTGGGACTGAAAGACATACCTATTGTCTAAGAATTTACCAAACTTCTATGCATTTTATTATCCATATTGCCAATTTATAAAGGATTAAACAACATGATTTCTCTAGTCTTTTTACTTCCATATTTCTCTTACTATTTAATGCAGAAGTCAGTTGTTCAACAACATTTTGGTGAATGACTGAATGGGAAGAGGTGAGAGCACTTTAGAGTCCAGATGATCAGAATCCCAGCGAACTGCTGGACATAGCTGCATTCTAGGGAAGAGTATTCTATCTGATTTCTTACTCTGGTTGTCACAACCAGGATCCAGACTTGGAAAGGATCTTTTATTCACAATTAAATTAAGTTGTTCATTGATACANCAAATAACTAGAAGGCACTTCATTTGGCAGAAAAATCACTCAATTAATTATGCCAGCTCCGGGAGACCAATTCTGAAAAGATATCCTTTATTCTAGGCTAATGCAACTGCTTCCCAAACATAGGGATTGACAATTAAAGCAAAGGTTGGATTTCAGCCCCTACCTGCCACCTCAGCCTGGGTTTTTTTGAGCAAGGCACAGCCTGTTCATTCTTGACCAGGGCTTTATCCTTAAAGATCACACACAAAGTATAAATCCAAACATTGTTTGAGGCCCTTGCGCCCCACCCTGATTTCAGGCCACACATTATTTGCTTCTAAGCAACTTAGGAATAGATTAAAAAGACTCCTGGAGAAGCACTCCTTTTTAAAAAATGATGTTTATTATTATTGATAAACTATAAAGATTATAGATGCAAAATATGGCATTTAGAAAATATAAAAAAGTATAAAGAATAAAACAAAAAACACCCCTAACAAAACATTCCCTAGAATTAATAGCTGCTGTATATTGTATTTCAACCAGGTATATATATGTATAAACGTGTACATATACACACCCATTTTTTTCTCTGTACTTAGATCTTATCTCTACAAACACCATTATCAGTGGCATCCAGGTTTTTAGAAGGAGGGCTCTAGTGAAGTTTCCATATCTGAATCAAAATCGAGTAATTATTTCTGGCTTTTCTTGGCCTTGATGACCTTGAAGAAAGAGATAAAGATAGACCAGTTGAGATGCAGGTGGCCATACATTTCTTCCTTCACTCATACTATGTCTCCTCCCCAGGGATCACATCTTTTTCCCTATTTTCTTCAAAAGTACTTTTTTCTCAATCTATATCTCTTTTAAAGAATTCCTGTCCTTTATGTACCCCTGCCTGTTTTGCTGGGACCATGAAATCATATACTCAATTCTACCCAGCATAAGCACATGTGGAAGAGCAGATGTCAAGAACAACAGGAGAGAGGAAGGAGTTGGTGTACCCCACGCCAGCAGTTGAGGGGAAGGTCCTCATTGGGCAGAAAGATTCTTGTGAAGGAATTCTGGTGCAATTCTTGTGAAGGAATTCTGGTGCAGTTCTTGTGAAGGAATTCTGGTGCAGTTCTTGTGAAGGAAGGTTTGGAATGTTTGACTGATGGCTTTGAGAACTGAAGAGATCTAAGAGCATGTGCACTTCTGTGTGCCTAGATAGGTCAGCCTTTGTAGTTGATCTTTTTGCATTCCAATTTTAGCTTAGTGTTTGAAGATTCCCAAAAGAATGTATGTGTCAGTGTGACAAAGAGCATGAACTTTGTCATCTAGATTCAACTGCCTCTGTCTGCTGTATTTTACTAAAGGCATGTACCTCTCTGTTCTGTTTTGCTCAGGGACATCCCTAGTAATTCAGGTCTGTTATGAGCTATGTTGACAACCTTCTGTGGTAGAAAATATTTTCCCTAATTTACAGATGATGAACATAAACTTCCTAGGGTTTAAGTCTTTAGTCAACTAGAAAATCACAGAGCTAGGATTTGAAACAAATGTGCCTTAATCAAATCAAAATTCTTATTAAATTAACTCCCTGCTTTGATAAATTCAATCAATTCTTTATTGTTTAGCTTACATGTGATATCATTTGAAAGTCTCTTGAAATTTTCTTTCTTCACTATAATTAAAAGTATCTTTTTAAAAAATGATGGAAAGAAAGTTTACACACACTAAAAAGCAAGGCTTGGTTCTTTTTCTATCAGCTGAACTCTCTGTGTAATAGCAGTAGTATAGTTCCCTTAAAGTATAAACAAAATAATTTTCCACTTTGGAAGAATGATGCTCCCATGGAGTTCCCACCTTCATGTAACTGTGAATCACAGATCTCAGCTGCCACTTATCCACACTCAATGCCAATTCAAAGCAGATGAGTTTAAGTTTATCGCCTTCCTCACAGTTGACGCTGGTCAGTCGTCCGTACACCACCACCTCCATCTTCCCTGTATTATCTTGTATTTCGTAAAAAGTGCATTCTTCTCTCACATTTTTCTGCAAAAGAAAATGATCATTCATCTTCTGAGAACCGGATCAGGAATTTTCGCTTCCGTGAGAAATACACAGTACTAATAGAAACTTTTTTCTCTGTCAGGGTAAATAGAGCTGTAAGTCCAGAATTACAGGTACCAAATAGCTTAAGATAGTCCTGGTCAGAAAATCCTCCTTTTTGAATCCTCTATTGAGTCTTCCTTGTTTAAGGTCTTACTCTGCTGAATTTTTCTAGAAAAATTGATCACTTTCCTAATTTTTTTCTGCTTTTACATGAGTGAAGCTGAGATTTCCTAAAGAGATTGCATACAGAGAAATCTGATTACCTTGGTACCTTTCTTTGATACCTGCTCAAGAACAGAAAATAAATGCCATTCATGGCTTACTATGAGTCTGAGAAAGACTATTGCAAGTCTTCATTAAGTGGGTTATGTTATCTCAATTCGTAATTTTTCCTTCTATCTTCTGTATTCCGTCTTCTCCAATCTGCCCAAATCTTGAATCTAGATCATCTAATCCCATTGTTCCATTTACTTTCTCACTTACTTTATTCATTGTTCTATAACAGCATATACAAGGGTATGTCAAAAATTTCATGTAAAAGTTGAATTACAAGATAATACAAATCTTTCCATGAACTTTTTGGAGACCTCCTTGTTTATGTACAGCCATTTAAACAGAGTGTACAGAAACAGCACAGGAAAAAGGAAAGAGCCACCCTAGAAGACATATACAATGGAGTGTGAAAGAATACTTTAAAAAAGAAGTTAGGACAGAAAAGCATAGCATTTTCAATGGTGTGTTGGGACTGAAAGACATACCTATTGTCTAAGAATTTACCAAACTTCTATGCATTTTATTATCCATATTGCCAATTTATAAAGGATTAAACAACATGATTTCTCTAGTCTTTTTACTTCCATATTTCTCTTACTATTTAATGCAGAAGTCAGTTGTTCAACAACATTTTGGTGAATGACTGAATGGGAAGAGGTGAGAGCACTTTAGAGTCCAGATGATCAGAATCCCAGCGAACTGCTGGACATAGCTGCATTCTAGGGAAGAGTATTCTATCTGATTTCTTACTCTGGTTGTCACAACCAGGATCCAGACTTGGAAAGGATCTTTTATTCACAATTAAATTAAGTTGTTCATTGATACAGATGGAGAAGAACTTAAAAAATAAAATTCTAGGGATATATGTGTTAATATAAAGTCTGCACTCTCCTGGGCCAGGGTGGCTGTGAATGGATCATCACAGCTGATAATATGCCAAGTTTCCTGGTGAATCATTTTCTAAAGAACTTGCCTAGTAATACCTTGAAAAGAGGAATGTTCAGAGATTACCTATTCCACGTCCTGAAGTGGAAGATTTCACCCAACTATCCTTGGTCAGGGGAACCTTGATTTCCTGTCTTCAGTAGGTTGACCAAACTCCAGTTGGCAAGTTAAGAGTTTTAAAATCTGGGGTTGCAGAAGAAATTTTACCAAACAATGCTGTGGGCTTACCTTATGTACCATAAACACCCCATTCACAAATTTTTCTTTAGTTTGAGAGCAAAGATGATTGATTTTGGGAGTTGCATTGGCATTTTTAATCAGTCTGCTTGAGATCTCCATCTTTCGGTCAGCATTCACTTCAGATACAAATGAGGCACTGTATACCTCCAGGAACCCATTGCGGCCAAAATAATCTGATATGGCAATGACCTTCTTTGGGGTGAACATCTCCTTCAGGTTGGTGTTAAAAACCTTCACTTGGAAGAATTCACTCTCAGTAGCTACTGTGGCATGAAACATCTTTCTCTCTCCATCTCTGAGACATGTCTCCATCTCTGAGACATGAGACTCATACACAAATGGTTCTGTTGCTTTGAGCACCATCACTTCTTTGGGGCCACTCTGGTAGCCATCTTCTTTGGAAGCTTCTTTAGGTACAGTCTTCAATCTTGGTTTCTATTTAGAATGAACACACCAAAGCACAGGCACAATTAAGACAGGGAATACAAGTTCACTCTCTACTAAGAGTCATCCCGGGCTCTGTGTTGATCCTCAAGGATCACCTTAAGTGGGTGGAATTGGGGAAAACCTAGACAAAGATGGTATAATTTAGCTAATGGAAGAAATGGAGAAGATTTAAGGAGTAATTTTCTTTTTTATTGTTTTATGAGTGTGGAAGAAAGAATAATTTTTCTTTAATGAGGATTAATCCAGGGATAAAAGATGCATCTCCTAGCAAGGGCTATGCAGAGGCAAAGGGTGAAGGCAATGCTGTGATAAGAGACTCCCAAGAGAGTTGAGAATGAAAAGAGAATCTCAATTTTACTCCTTCCTGCTCACTTTAGTGACCAAATAAGACAGAAATAGAGAAGAAAATAAATCACTCTTAATAGTACTGAGAATGAGGAATGGTCTCAACCACAAACTATAGATTTCATAGGATTCCAGATGTAACTAACCCTAGTAGATAGGGGCATTTTAAAGACCAAAACAATAAACCAGTGCTGTGTTACAAAAGGGATAGTATGACCACCACTGGAAGAACCTCATGAGCTTCCCTAATTTTAAGGGATTCAGGCTAGAGGCTCTCCAGTTGGAACAATGGCAGGCTTTGAGGAGATACATAAAATTGGAAGAGCTAGATGCAAGGGCACTTTTCTCTGACCCCCTGTCTTTCCAGTGTCCTGCACTATTTCTGAGTTTCAGGAGAGCACTCCTATTTGGAGGGGATGCTGCTGATCTAGAGAAGAAAGATGGAGGCAGAGGTCGACCATGGGAGTCTCAGTGACCAGTGCATGAAGCCAGACCAGCTGCTTCCACAGACCAGTGGTGCTCAGTGTGATCTAACCTGAAAAATTATACCTGTGGGTGATGGGGCTTAACTCTGATTGGCTTCTCATCAATGTGGCTGATTCTCTTTTATATCAGAAAGCAGGTCCCCAATGAAAGTTAATCAGTAACAAAGAACCTCACAACAGTGGTGACATTAGCACCCTGACAAAAAATTCACAGGATTTAAAAAAGGAATTATACAACTACTCTGAGGGTAATGAAGGAAACCTGAGGGATATATGTTCTTCCTATGTTTATTGCAGGTATAGAGAATAGTGGAAATAATCTAAAGCCAAATAATATAAGATCATTTTTATAATAAACAGAATAACCATACAATTTTTCTTGTGCAATAAAGTAAGTGGGAGCTAAAAAAACAAATGAAAGAAAGATACAACAATCACAATAATATGTTGGACTTTCAAAAGGAGAGAACATAACTGAGGTTACCAGAGATGGGAAAGGGGGAAGGGTGGTAAGGAAAGGGAAGAATTGGTAAAGGGCTATGAAAAACCATTACATTGTATACTGTTGAATATATTAATTATCCTGATTTGAGCAACACACATTGCACACAGGTATCGATATTCAACTGTATCCCACAGATATGTACAATCAACTATGTTGCAATAAAAGAATAATTTAAATCTACATTGGTTGATTGAATGGCAGTTCAAGATATATTAAATGATTTTTAAAACTTTGAATTATAGGAAAAAAAAGTATAATGTGATGCAATCTGGGAGAAAACTATACTCTCTGTATATTCATAACAAAAGGTAAAGTCAGAAAGACTATACACCAAAATGTGGTGTTGATAAAGGAAAGACTTCAGATAGTTGAAATTTGATTATTTTTGCCTATATACCTGCTTTTCTTAAGTTTTCTAAGATGACATTTTTTGTGTTATAAAAAATGAAAGAGAAAGAACTGGTGATCATGTTCTGGTATTTCTCCACCCTGTTCTACTCTAAAGTATGGCTTTCATGGTGTACTAACAGAAAAACAAAAATGCAAACCAGAACACAAAAATAAAATTAAACAATCAAATGCCTAAATATACCCCTTACAAAATAGGGATGATTAGGTGCTCACTGTCATAGAGCATCCTAATGGAAGGGAGCATAAGAGTTAGAATTCTAACTTACGGTAGTATCTCAAAAAATACACTTAATAAAAATGAGTGACAGCCAAATAAGGGAATCAGTTTCTATTACCTGCTTTTTAGGTCCAGGAAACCCAGCGCTCCATCTATTTGAATGCTGTGCTGGAGAGATTCTCTCAAATTCAAAATTCCAGGGGCAGGATTCTGCTCCCCTTGTCTTCTGCATCAGGCAACTAAATCCTTCAGCATTCTCAACAATAATCAAACTCATTCAGATATTGCCCAGGTCATTCCCAGTACCAGGATTTTTATACTTTGTTTAAGTAAGAGCAGGGAGTGTCTGTAAAACCATTTATCTGGACTATCTATAATTTTAGTAATGGAAGCCCGTTTCTAGCATTCTATATCCAATATCAGTTTGCCATAGTTCTTACCACTTATGGCATTTATTTATCTAGTTCATAAGGTGCCACTTGTTGATAGAGTTGTGGATGAAAAAGCCGCTTGAAACACCTGCCTCTGGTGTGTGGCTTCCTGAGTAGAACACCCTCTGGCCACTCGTGCCATCATTAGAAAGCCATCATTAGAAGGCCTGCAGGACCTGGCTGTGGAAACAAACCTGGAACATAACACTGTCTATTCATAAATTTTAAGAACAAAAATAAATTATAGACATTGTAACATCCTTACTGAGACTCTGGAGGCACTATATGCCATTAGATGCTTAAGTTTTGGAGTTCAATAATGCTGAATTTGAATCCTGGTTTTAACATTCACTATCTGTGTGATCTTGGAGAAGATTTTAATGTCTATAAACCTCAGTTTTCTCATAAGTGCAGCAGGACTAAGAATAGCATTCTCACGTGGTGTTATGAAGAATAAATGAGGTAATGTACATAAAGAACACAGGACCATAAAGAACTCCAGCACCACTAAATGCTCAATACACAGAAATAGCAATATGGTCCTTGTTATTTTAAGATCTGCGAAGGGGGTCTGTATTTCTGCTCTCATCCACACGTGTTCCATGCTTTATGTTGACCTTCTTGAAGGAAATCCCAGATAGAAATAGTATGGGAAGCACTTTATTAGAGAAGCTTCTGCCACATGTAGTATTCACTTCTGCTACATGTTGTATTTTAACATCACTGATAAGAGCATCTTGTGCATTTTTCAAAATCAATTAAGCCAAAATCTTTTATCACAATAGTAGGATTTTTGATGCCTAAACTATACTATCTGTTTGGATAATATTTAAAAATAGTTGTTGACTTTTTACTCTAAGATTAAGCCCTTAACCATAGCACCCTGCTCATGAATCATGCCAGTCTGTGCTATTTGCTTCAGGGGAGGGAGACATAGCAGCATGAATTAGAGATAACATTGGTCTTCTTCTCGGTTTGTATGCAGACATCAAAGACAACATAGTTGGAACATCCCACGATGCATATGAGCAAGGCTTTCCTGCCCATGTAGTGGGTCATAAAGTGGTCAGGGACCTTTGTTTGTAAGAATTCTATGAAAGTGGCTGAGTCCCAAAGAAGAAATGGCTGTATGGTGTGTTTAGGTGTATGAGGCCAAGGAAGCAGATGAGTCTCCCTTGGATCCTGTGCTCCAGCATGCTCAGGGCAAGTAGAATGATTTCTGTGTGAATAGAAATGACTTTGTCACATATTTAGGCAGATGGGACCTTAGAAAATGTCACTTCCAAGCCTGTATACATAAAGATTATACAGGGAATTACAAATTATTGGAGCAGATAATAACAACAATAAAACATAACTAGAGAAACCTTGTATACAGGAATTCTATCTTCAACTCTTATGTTTGGGATGGTGGTGGAGGTAAAGTCTAGCTAAGTGGGCAGTTTGGGCCTTGGGTGAGAAATTAAATTAGAGAATACTGATTTAAATGCTGCTTTGGCCTATTCCTCAAGTTTCCTGCCTAATCACAGCAGATAAAGTCTAGCTAAGTGGGCAGTTTGGGCCTTGGGTGAGAAATTAAATTAGAGAATACTGATGTAAATGCTGCTTTGGCCTATTCCTCAAGTTTCCTGCCTAATCACAGCAGGCATAGGCATTTCAGCTCTGAGTGCAGGCAACCACATGGGTCATACCAGGGCAGAACAAAGGGCAGGCTGGAATAGAAGATGCCTACAGGGCAGGCTGGGATCAAAGATGCCTACAGGCATGCACTCACTCTTCCACATCTGTCTTCTGTTCTCCTTGGATGGGGTACAAATAATCTGAGCTCACTGCCTATTTAGGAAGACATACATATATTGCAGCTGTGATAACTGCTGAAAAAGAAATATAAAGGGACCCTTGAAATCAAACGATGGAAATATCTGATATATTCTTGAAGGGAGATATAAATGAGGACATGCCTGAGCAAGATATACAAGCTTGCACCTGAAGGTTGAACATATTTGAAACAGTAGTGAATTAAGAAAAATGATTCCAAATGAAAAAGAGCAAATGTCAAAATATCTGACTTGGAAATGAGCATGGAATGTTGACAATGAATCCTGAAGTGCAGTCAGAGAAAAGGGGGAAAGGTTGGAAGGAAATTGGAATGGAGGGGATGAACCCACTCATATTCATTTCTTCTTGTCTCATCATCTTCCCCCCTTCCCCGCCACACCGCCCCAGTCTAACCTCATGTGGAAGCCCTTTTGAAATCAGAGGTTATTTCATAAACATGTGCCTTGTAAACAGCAAAGGAGTTAAAATCTAGTAAGATCTCAAAATGCATACCTGATAAATGATTGTATGATTACATTAAATGAATAAATTGTACATAGTGGGAAATTAGATGAGAATTGTACAAAAATAAATTGTATAAAAATAAGTATAAAAAAATAAATTGTGTGTAGTGGGAAGTTAGATGAGAAGCTCTTCCCAGATCATGACAACCATTGTAATTACGTTAAGGAGGTAAAAAGAGTGGGTACAGGAAGCTGGTACCTTGGTTGAGGAACAGCTGGATGGGGCTGGTGGAGGCAGGTGAGCAGTCTGAGGGGGACTCTCAGCAGGGCAAATGCTGGTAGCTGAAGTTTCTGAATGCCAGCTCATTTCCTGGGAAAGCATCTTCCTTTTTGTGTCCTCAGTTTTGCTGGTTACATTTTTCCTTTTCTGGAAAAAAACAGACTTTTTTTTTCTTATTTCTGGTTAGTGATTTTCAAAGTCAACACAGAGCACAACACCTTTCTATATCTGCTGCATACTGGCCTAAGCCAACTTGGTCAAGCACAGCGCTCAGGATTATATTTTAGTAAATGTCTCTCCCAGGTAGTAAGAGAAGCAAATCTGAGAAGAAAGTCAGTCTCAATTATGAGACAGTTTAGCTACACCTTTCTCATCAAGAAAATATACCAAATTGGTTCCTGACATCTGTTTACCAAGCTTCTAAAAAATCATCTATCTGAACTTTTAGAAGAGATTATTGGAGAAAATATGGATTCTTAGAACTAACAACAATAATAACAGGAAACAAAATTAAAAAATGAGGGTCTCTTATGTAGGAAGTCTGTCTTCAACTGGTACATGTGGTAAGGATGTAGTGTGGGTCCGAATAAGCGTGGGTCCTGAGTTAGAAACTATATTAGAGAACAGTGATTGAAATTGTGCTCTTGCCTTCTCCTCATGTTGCTTTCAGCAATATTTCCCTGCTCATTCACCTCAGATACAGTCTTCATAGCCCCAGGTTGCAAGTAACCACAGGGGCCATACCAGGGCAGAATAAAAGGGGCAAAATAAAAGGATCGTGATAAAAGTAGACACATACAGGTGCCAATTCTCTTTTTCTACTCTTGTCTTCTCTTCCCCTGCACCAGTGTACCTATGGTATGAACTTATTGTCTACAGAGTAGAAAGACATCCATTTATCACAGTAATAATAAATGCCCTAAAGGAATAGTAAAAGGCCCTGTGAAGGATCTCTTTTGGAAGGGAAGGATCAGTGAAGACTTGCCTAAGGAGGGGATTCAGGCTGGCACTTAAAGGTTAGATATATTTGGACCAGTGAAGAGACAACAATAGTGAATTCCAAACCAATGAAACAGCATATGTCAAAGCATCTGACATGGGAAGGAGCACAGAATGCTGAAAGGAAACCCAGAAGTATGGTCAGTAAGCAAAAGGGAAAAGGGCAAAAAGAAATCAGAATATAGGGGATGAACACACTCAGATTCATCTCCGCCTGTCTGGATGCCCACTCCTCTACTCCTGGACTAACACAAGACAGCAACCCAGTTGAGATCAAGAATTATTTCATAAATGTGTATCTTGTAAATAGCAAAAGGCTTATCATACATTGAAATCATGATATATTCATTTGATAAATTATTGAATGATTTAATTATATAAAGAAATTGTGTATAGCAGGGGATTAGTGAGAAGCTCATTCAGTGTTATGATGATACTTGTAATATGTTGTAGGGAGGGACAAGTACTGGGAACAGGAAGATGGTACCTTGGTTGAAGAATTGCCGGATGGTGTTGGTGCAGGTATGTGAGGAGTCTGGGAACAGCCCTCAGTTTGCTGTGTGCTGGCTGCTGAAGGTTCTGGAAACTGACTCTTCTTGGTTAGCTGCGGCCTCTTGGAGTCATCAGTTTTTGAGGTTTTATTTTTCTTTTTCTGAAAAAAAGGGGATTTCCCCCCCCCCCTTTTTTGTCTGGTTAATGGTTTCTAATATTAGATGAACCACATATTTAATACTAAGTAAACTGATTTCTCATTTCTGGATTCTAATTATACTAACAGTTATGTCCTTCAGAACTGCAGGTGGTAACAGTCCATCCTCTGAAGACATAGACAGAAGGTAAGCACTGGGCATATATGAGGGGTCTTCAAAAAGTTCAGGGAAAGATTCACTGTTTCTTTTAATTTCATTTTTCCACAAACTTTCTGAAGTACCCTTGTATGACTGTTTTATACAAATAGGAGAAGAAATTTTAGACATGCCACTTCTTTATTCATCTCTGTGGTGATGGGAAGAGTAGTAGATTCAGATTTAGAAAATCCAAGTTTGAACTTAGTCTCTTTGAATAGGATTTGGCAAGCCATTTCTTTAAAGTGACTTCCATTATGGCACATATCTAAAAGAGTTATGATGATTTCATATTTCCATCATAGGGAATTATATTATGTAAGTTAAAGTGTGAAGTAGTTCTAAAACAAAATGGGTTAATAGAAACTTTTTAATTTGCTGAATCTGAACTTCATTTTCACTAGGTCCCTGGAATGAATAAAGAACTAAGTGCTCATAAGAAGGGAGTAAGTTGGAAGAGCCATAGTAGAAGCTTTGTCAGTGGGATCTTGGCCAACCTACTTTCAACACAGATGTATCCTTGATTGACTCAGGTTCCAAGGCTTTATTTGTGGTGGATACAGATTTGGCAGTACTGGGTTTATCCTGCTTGCTTTTTTTCACTGTAGTTTTTCCTTCCAATTTGAATTTCCTTGTAACTGATACAGTAAAAGAAAACACATTAAACCCAGAACAGCTGGTCTAAGACAACTGAAGCACTTTCAATACTATATACTCTCAGCTCCTGCTTGCAGGTCTATCTATGTCCATATCTACCTCTACTGCATTAGCCCAGACTGGCTGCAAGGTGAGCAATAGTCACAACACAGGCCCAGGCACTGTCAAATGCTCCTCAGTGCTTTCTTTACTCTTTCCTTGTGCGATTAGCGCATATTTCTCATTCTGTGGACTTCCATGGATCTCAGTCAAATCCTTTTCCAATCCTTTTATAGTGTATTGTTAATTTAAGAATCTGAAGTTTTCATGATGCTGATGGTGGGTCATCTTCTGTAAAAGATCTGCCCAAATTACAGAAACTAGAGAAAAAAAATATGATATGATTTGTTATGTGATCAAGTGGTGATATTGGACTTTGAACTCTTAAATATGTGTGTGTGTGTGTGTGTGTGTATTTTAACTAGATTTTACAAGCCACAAGTTCTTCACATCTCTGAGAGGCAGGTTTTTATTTAAGTACTACTTCATATTTGTTACTAGAAAAATTATCCTAGTAGAGCAGTAATATTAATTGGTTTAAATATTTTTTCAATGCACAATTTTTTCTAATTTTATTTTGTCATTTTTAAAAATCTTTCTAATGTATGGGAACCCCAGTCTCTCTCACCAATTCTTATGCTTTTTTTCTTTACCTCTACCACCAGAATATACCCTCCAAAATACATCAGATCTCTCCAGAGAAAATAAGTTCTCTAAGTAGTCAACTTGTTGACATCTGATGTACCACGATTGTCATGGCTACTGAGATTAAACTGGAAAAGGGATGTGTCAACTTTGACCAAGTCAAGGCTCTACTCAAGACTCAAGAGGATGCAGAGAGAGTGGGAGTCAGTCTCTATTACCTTTTAACTTCTCTCTTTGAAGTTTTTTAGCAAGGTTTCTAAATTGTGGTATGTCTTTGAGAAATTCTATTAGTTTGTTCAGACCGGCATCAACTCGGAACGTTTCTTCCATCAAGTCAGCAATCATAATTTTGTCATATTCATCCTGCATTTTTCTAGTCAGTTGTAAATCATGGGCCAGTAAAGACTTAACCAAGCGAAAATTATATTCATCGAGGCACTCTAATCCTTTCAGCAGGACAATTTTCTTGTATTCTTTCAACATCTTTAAAGATACGGGTGAGCCTACAAAAGAACAATGGCACACAGTATTGCACATTTATTCAGAGAATTTAAAAGACTGGTTTTGCCTATGTGAGTGAGTGGCCACGTCAGGGTGTTGTTCACTGCTGTGTGTATGAAAAGAAGACTAAATTACCAGATGCGTTACTATGGAAAATGGGTCATGAACTGCCACATTAGGAACTTCTAAGAAATTCTTCCTTTTTAGTGATGATAGTTGAGTTGTATCATGGTGGGTGTGGTGGAAAGATGTCTGGAAACAAGCAGCTGTTGCAGTGTTTAGAGTGTGAGCTGTGTAGTGTCAAAGTCCCTGGCTCCTCCTCCCATCCTTTGCTGGGACTGGAGCCTATTCCCCAATGTGTGCCTGTGGAGGCATAACTCCTCCCATACCCACTCTGACTGAAGTGGCTTATGTGTAAAATGGGCTGCAGACTCTCACCTTACACATGAATAACTTTCCACAGCACAATAGCTCCATGCTGGGATACTAACCCTAGTCCACTTGACTCTTCCCTAATCAGCTCTCATTAGCATCTTGGTGTTAGACCATGTTCTCTATGTCCTCTGTGCCCGTATTACTGTCACTTTGCTGAACATCTACGGCTCTCTAGTGCAGGGTCACGGCATTTATTGGCTAGATTTGTTTCAGTAGTGGCTTGACTTTTCTCCTTTCAGACTTGATTTCTCTAAGCAGTTCTGTTCATAAAGCCAGTTTTCTCTCTATAAGCCACATTTCTATCTCACTAATATTCTTCAGTCACCCCATTTTCTTTTTAAAAAGTGTCTTTCTCCTTTAAATATCTTGGAAGGCCTTGAATAATTGGCATTTTTTTAACATCTATTACTTTTGTATTTCTTATATGCTCCTTCAGAAATACAAAACACACCTTGACTTTCTATGTTTTCTGACTTTTCTGAATTCCCTTCTCACTGCCTGGAAAGTCATTTCCACATTCTTTCTCTGACTATCTCCCATATAACCTTTAAAACTCAACTGAGGCTTTGTCTTCTAGAAGTTTCCAGAGTCCCTATATGGTCTGAGGGTCACTCCTGTGGATCTCTTTAGCACTTTGTGAGCTTCCTTGATGACACTCAGTGCATGATATGGATTCCAATTTTCTGTTTAAAATTATAAATTTTTCTAGTTTAGGAACCATATATTTGTGTAGCTTTTGGTGTACCTTCTGGATAATCAGCATATTCGAATTCCTGAGGCTGTCAATTGCTTTCTTTTAGAGAGAACATGGGAATCCTCAGATTTAAAAAGCCCATAGGTTGAAGAAAAAATTCACACTAGACACACTATAGTGAAACTGAGGAATATTAAAAAAAAAAAAAAAGCATACTCTGTAAGCCTCCAGAAATAAATAACGGCTCACCTACAAAGATCCAATAATCAGATTGAAACTGATTATTGATAGCAAAACTGCCCACAGCAGGACAATGGAGTAATTTTTACATAATACTTGTCCAAAATCCCTTATCTATTGCAAAGCTCAAAAAGTTTTAAAAATGGAGAGTTTTGATTTGTTTCGTCAGTGTTAACACAATTTATTTGCAAAATTAAACCAGATGTGAGGTGGCAGGACGGCTATGCATAATCGTCATTCATTCCACTTAAATGTGAACATTCGTATATTTTGTTGCTGAAATATTAGTGCTTTCAGTTTTGAAGTAATGATCCAGATCCCAGTGGGGTTTCTAGCAATACAGTACTTAGAATATACACATTACATAGTCTTTCTGAAGGTTCCAAATTCTGAACTTCAAAACATATCTAACCCCACAGATACAGAAGAGGTGATCTCAAGCTGTCTTGAGGTAATAAAATAGTTTAGCAACTAGAGTTTTAAACTGAACAAAAAGATATTTAAACAGAAGAGCCTCACTAACTATTCTCTGACATTCAAGACCTCAATATTCTGTCTCTAATGCCTAATGTAGAATGGAACTAAAGTAAGGAAATTCTGCCTCTAATGCCTGGTGCAGAATGGAGCTAAAGTAAAAGTTTAATATACTTATGAAAATATTGATATTGAGACATCATGTATATGAATAATTGTGTTTGTGAAACTAAGACATTTTCAACTATGTGAATAAGTTTATTCTCATGTTTTTTACAGTTGGGGAAAATTATATAATATTATAATATAATATATATTTTAATATAAGGTTATATTGTATCCAATATAATATATTTGGATCACAAATCCAGATGAGATTTTTGCTTAATATTATTTTATGATACTTTTTTTGTGTCACTATCTTAAATCGGTAGTTTTGCAAGACAAAGATCCACACAAAAACATCTATTGGAAGCAATATCCAAGAAGAAAGCAATAAGTAAACTTAAGAAACACTGCAACCCAAAAGGTAAGAAGTGAAAAATGAACTTAAGTGTGCCTACGTCTTAAAGATAAAGCCCCAATTGAAGAGAAAACAGGAAGTATATAACATGGTGGAAGGAGGAAAGAAAATGAATATGACAGTTCACTAATGCATTTCTTTTAAAGGATAAGATAGAAGTATAAGTTAAAAAATGAAAGACATGGAGGAAAATATAGAAGTGTTACATGTTAATATGTGATTTTGTAACATGGAGTATATTAATTAGCAGCATATACATAAAAGTCCTAACCAGTTAGGTGACAACTTTCATCAAATTTGATTTTAAAAAAATCTACCTATATGTTGTTAACAGAAGATTATGTAAAGGTGGAAAAATTTCAAAAACATTATAATGCAGAGTAAACAAAAGAAAGCCAGTTGATCTATATTAGTGTAGCTTTAAATAGACCTTATGACAAAAAGTATTATTAGAAACCACATGATAAAAAGTTCAACTCCTAGGAAGATACAACATTTTAAATTATATATTATCTAATAATAATAAATATATATTATTTATTATTACTTTATAGTCTTTCATAGTACTATAAGTAGTATTATGTAGTTTATTCCTCTCCATATATACACACATGCATACACAATTTTTAAATACATATATACATATATATGTATATACATGTACACATAATCACATATATACATAATATGCATTATATATGTGTGTGTGTGTATAATATATGAATTTGAGAGAACTACAAGGAAAAAATACAATTTTATGGTAGGAGATTTCAGTATAATCTTTAATTACTAAATGAACAAGGTAAAAGAATCTGTAAAGATTTAGGAAATTTGAGCAACATAATAGATAAGCTTAATTAACAAGGTGTTATCTACCATACAAAAAATTCTGAAAACAATATTTAAGTTAACACATTTATTCAACACACACGAATTATTGTACCATGCTATTCAGAAAGTCTTTAAAAATTCTAAAAGTACTGAATAGAAATCTATTTCTACTTGACTCACCTGCCTAAATCTTGCCACCAGGGGGGAAAAAAATCAATAACTTTCAGGATGGCAGATGGTAATCCCCAAATGACTGAAATACTGCCTCTAACATCTGGTGTAGATGGAGCCAAAGTAAAAGTTAAACATACTTATGAAAATATTAAGATACCATGTATTTGAATAACTGTGTTTGTAAAAATGTTTGTACTATGTATGTGTTTTTGTTCTCATGCTTTGTAAAATTGGGAAAATACATATAATACAGCTTTATGTCCATATGTCTTTTTTACTTAATATTATTTCATGATACTTTTTATACCACTATCTTGTGTTTTACCCAAGCCCCACCACAGCTATTCGAGTTTTCTATACTCCTTTTCCCAAGAGAACCAAAACTCTCTTATAAATATCAACTTATGTCTATACATACTCAGAGAATTTATTTTAAAATCTACAATCACCAAAATGCATTTCCCTTTCCTCAGGCATCAGTGATGGTAGAATAAAAGATGCTTATTATCTTCCTAAGTGAAAAATTAGAATCAAGCAACTGCAGCTTTCACTTTTTTTTGTATACAGTTGATACCAGTCCTATTCCCCTCACCCCACCACCCAGGAGAACCAATACCGATTTTCCTTTTGTATCTTGTGGATTTCAAGGAGGTATCTGGATCTTCTCAACAAAAAAGAGCAAAAGGACTCACCTCACTGAAAATTTCTTCCACAGTAACCCAGATATTGAGATCTTCAGAAATGCAGGAATCAATACTTGCTTTGTTTGACTAGGAAGATAAATCAGTAAAGCTCTCAGGAAGTGAACTGCAGGATGTTATAATCTCATGAAATTCTAAGAAAACGAAGTATTTCCAAAGATTACAAGAAAAAAATAGCACTGGTTGGAGTCACTTAATAACTTGACTAGTGCTGGCTGTCTTCTATGGTGCTTTCCCCGGGGAGTGGAGTTAGAAAACAGTGTTGAGACTCCTTCCATCAAGGTTCTTAGCTTTCGGTTCCTTAGCTTTCGTTTCTGTTAGAGAAAATGAAAAGTTTCTTTCCTGAAAGTGTCTCAATCAAAATGTCATATTACAGCAGAGTTACACTTTAAGTTTTTTTCTTACAAATATCAGTAGATGAGAAGAGTTCCAGCATTAGAACATTCTTGTCCAGCAGACTGACACGCAGGTCATTAGAAAGCTCTATTCCCTTAAATTACACTTAAATGCAAGAGAAGTAAAGTGAGTCGCCCAGCCGCTCCTCCCTCCTTTCCTGTTTACAGAATGGCAGTGGCAGGAGGAAATCATTGTAGAGTCATCTGTCATTACCAGTACTTGACTGCATTTCCTGCATGGGGGAATGCCAGCTATGTAGCATGATTTGTTTAAATATTACCTGAAGTATTCACCCAGTTATTAATAGTTGACAAACCGGGGACTCTCCAGAGGCAGAATGTCATTATGAATATGTTGATCCTTCTGTAAATATTCAGAAAAGAGTTTGACACTAGCTGCCTTCTTGACTATGACTAGGCTGCTTTACCTGAATGATTAAATTCATTATTACTCATACTTTCTGAATTATTCTGAGTAGTGGGCTTATATTATGACGACATTGAAACCTTGAAAATTCTGGAATACCACTGAACTTTTGGTAAGATAGGGGGCCTATTAAACCCTCATTCTGCAGGGTTTTTTCCTTTCAAGGACAGTGGATGCCCTCCAGAGTGCTGTAACCCCATGATGTCAAGTAAATGGCACCAGCCAGCAGATGGTGGTGTGATAACTCACTAGCCAATCTGCAAGAAGGATGAGGGCATGACTGGAAAAGGGGCCCTAGAGACACTAATACAGACAAATGATATGAGGCCATCTGCAGAGAAGAAGAAAGCTAATTGTCTTAATCCAAAGTAGGGTCATGGAGAGGATGGTTGAAGTCTGGGTTTGAAACCATCTAAATAACTTCACCAAAGCAGGAGTAAGTAAAAAAAAAAAAAAAAAAAAAAAAAAAA
>NW_007729962.1:16170-29384 GCF_000696425.1 Galeopterus variegatus | reverse complement strand
AAAAAAAAAAAAAAAAAAAAAAAAAAAAAAAATAGAAGGAGTATCTGAAGTGATGGCCACACACACCTGGTTGTATTCAGGGGTCTGCTTACAGGCTTTCAGTTGCTGTTTACATGGATTCATTGAGCTCATCTTAAGGTAATGGGTAGAAAAGGATATTGGGGAGGTCAGAAAGAGCCCCAATTCAGAAATCAGAGGGTAGAGGACACCTGGCAGGAATGACCATTATTCAGAACATTTTCCTGCTCTTTTTCTTGTAATCAATTCATGAGGAGTAATGTTCTCAGTTGGGACTCCAGCATACGATACACATTTTGCAGTCACCAATAAAAGCAATTCAGAACAATGCTTCATAATCCATACTGTGAAGCTGGAATTCAAACAGATAAAGAAAACAAATGTTAAAAAAATATGCATTTTTCCTCTTAGGCAGTGATCAAACAATTGGTGATTTGTACCATCACAGAGAAAGCTCACTAGTGCAACATACAAGAACTCCTGATACAGAGGAAAATGTCTGGATAAACCTGCACAACTTTTTATCATCTAAAGTACTAACTCACATGGTTATTAAAAGTCTTCAGGAAAAGTCTCCACCAGATTAATGGTCTAAGCAAGATGTGGTCAAATAACAGCCTTTGACTAAAACTAACATACCACATGCTTTTTCAAATAATGTTTTACTGGAACATAGCTATGCTTATTCATTTATGCATTGTCAATGTCTACTTCATGGTGCAACTGTGAAGTTGACTAGTTGCAGGAGAGTCCATTGCCGACTAGCTTAAAAATGTTATTATCTTGCTCTTCACAGAAAAAGTTTCTCAGTCTTTACCCAAGCCATCAGTCTAGCAGACAGCAGGAGGCATCTAAGGAGAAAAGCAAGAGTAAATAGAAGAGCAAGCACACCAGTAAATCATAGTCAGACCATTTAAAGTAGGTTTTAGACCTATGGATAAAGGCTTGTTGATATGGTTTGTGTTCTCAGAGAAGAAAATAAAAATGGAGAATGTTAAAACCCTTCTCCAACTACTTACCCGTAAGGTCCAGAACAAAGCCTAGTAGTGTGGGAACCTTAGCTAGCCATTGATTTATGCTTTCATGGAGTCATCAGCCACCTAAACAAGGTGCCTCCTCCTGTTGCCTTCTCAAAGAAATATGTTTCTCTTTCTCAGGGAAGTAACGTAAGGTCCAGAACAAAGCCTAGTAGTGTGGGAACTTTAGCTAGCCATTGATTTATGCTTTCATGGAGTCATCAGCCACCTGAACAAGGTGCCTCCTCCTGTTGCCTTCTCAAAGAAATATGTTTCTCTTTCTCAGGGAAGTAAAAAGGGTGATTGAGTTTTAAACAATGAACCAATCTTATATTCCTGAGATAAAACAAAGTTTTTCATAATACATCATCATTTATTACACATTGATAGGTTTAATTTCAAGATATTAAAAAATATTTTACATATATTTTATGAAAAAATTGGCCTTTTGTGTGTGTGCAATATATATGTATATATATATATATGTAATATATATGTATATTTATCTTGCTATGAAAGTAATACTGGCATTTCTAAAAGAGTGTGTATAGGATTGTTAATATCCTACTCAAATATTTAATAGAATTAATCAAGTGTCTTTTCCCAGGACTTTCATTATGGAAAGGTTTCTGGTTATGAATTCATCTGGGAAAGACTTCTTGCTATGCTCTCACATAACAAAAGAGTAATCAGAGAAAATTCACTCCCAGAAGCCCTTGGACAAAGCCCTTGTGACCTAAACACCTCCCGTTAGGCTACACCTCTCAACTGTTTCATTAAGGATTCTGTTTCAACGGGGTTTTGGAAAGACAAAACATTCAAACCATAGTGCTTACCTCTCTGCTATTTTCATACCCTGTTTGCTAATTTCATCTGAAATAGACCATTCTCCAGGAACTTTGAGGATCCTTAGTAGATTGATAAATCCTTTAGTCTGCTATATTTCAGGACTTAAAATTTCCCCTAAATATTGTTTTACACAAAAATTGGAGATAAGATTCTTTACTGTGGGCAATAGAGAAGTCCCCATTTTAAACATCTAGTTTTGGGGGTTCTTGTACATGTCCCCATTTTGTAACATGTACAATTTACTCAGATTTATTCAGTAAGAAGGGAAAAATGAATTAGAAGATAGATTTCTTAATGTTTTGCTTGATTTTTACCATTGACATATTGAGAAGAGAAAATGAACATACAAGTGATGATGCTCACTCCAAACCGTAGAAGGAGCATCAAAGGGGGGAATGTTGAGGGGGGGGGTCTGAATGAAAATTTTAGCTGAGACCCCAGCAGGGTAACCGTACATCTCGCTTCTGTACAGCTGCTTGCTCAAGTCCCTAGTCGATGTAACTTGTGCAACCCTGACTGCACTTCCTGCTTCCGTACAGCTGCTTATTCAAGTCCCCAGTTTGTGTAACCCTGCCTAGATACAGGCAGGGCCAATAAGAAAGCTTGCATGCCTGCCTAAGAAAAGTATAAAACTGCAACCCTCCCTGCACTCAGGGTCCCAGGATATAGAACAAGAGTTCACCTGCGTCCCACTAGCATAATAAACTTCCTGACTCTTCAACTCTCCAAGCATCTGAAGTTTCCTTGCCAAGTTCATTCCATAACAATAAAAAAGTGGTGTTTGAATTTTATTTCCTTTTTAGTTTTAGATTTGGGGCTTATGAATCTTGGTTCAAAGGTAAGAATGCCCTATGCACCCAAATAAACATTCTTGTAATTTCAAATGTTGAGATTACAGCTAATGGGTGTCAAAAAGTAAAAACAAACGAACATAAAAATATAGAATTATGGACATACAAGATGTTAGAAAGTTAGTGGAGCGAATGCCTGTTACCTTTACCTTGGCCTCACGTGTTCCCCAGCCAATGACAAATGGCTAACTGCTCCTCAGGCTCTTAGAGCCGGAAACTGACTTAGTCATTTCACCCATGGTGTCTAGTCTCAGGATCACCAATTAGCAAAGCAGAGAAGGGATTATTTATTGGACGAATATTGAGCTCCTGCATGGGTTTGTAATATGTCTAGTTATTGCTTCTTAGCCTTATGACAGTAATTTAAATGTTGTATAATTTTGCAATTGGAAAATATTATGACATAGATAGAATAAAAATACTCCCATAGCCTAATTTAATATTGTGTTCACCAATTAAATTATGGTAAAAAAAATAAGTAATAGCAGAAACATTGAAATAAATTACATGTTTTGGTATCAGTTTACTCTGAAAGTTCACACAAACTGCTAAGTTTCCTACCTTGATTACATTTAGTATTATATATTTGGCATAATATTTTGTATTTTAAAAAGCCTTCTCAATCTTTCTCTGTTTTGAAATTATTCTACAGGTAGGACTGTGATTTGATTACAGTGATTTGTTCCATTTTTTCGTCTATGCTATTTCTGGTTTGGAAATCTCTCTTAGAGAATGTATAGTGAGGACATTTACTGTATTTAGTCAACAGATATTTAGCCAACAAATGCTTATTGAATACCTATGTGTGCTAGATACTATTCTAGGTGGTGGAATACAGCAATGAACAGCAGACAAGGTTCTTGACCATGAGGCACTTCTATTTCAGTAGAGACTGACAATTAAAAATATACAAGTAGCAATAGCAAATATCCTATAATGTCAAGTAGATAAGTACTATGAAGAAATGTAAATGGTGTAAGTTAATAAAGAATAATAGGGTCATGTGCTATTTTGCAGCATGTGCCCAGATGAAGTTGAGCTTAGAAGGGGACAATTGAGCAGAAATCTAAATAGAGTGAGGGAGTAACCTGTGTAATGCTGGGTGAAAAGAGATAAATTACTTAACAAAGAAAAAAAATAATTGCTAATACTCTAATTATAAAAAGTCTGAATATTTGGGGGTTGGTGTCTTCCAAATCACAGCCAATAGCACCAGTCTTGGAATTTTTTTTTTTTTTTAAACAGGGAGTCTCTCTTCACACTCTCTGTACGATAACAACGCAGTTGGCAAAAGAAAGAGTAGAAGGCCTGGATTCAGAAGTTTTTAGTTCAACCCTTGTTATTGCCTTGTACTAGCTGTGCAACCTTAGATAATTAAATGTGATAATTGGGAGATATAATAAATGGCAACTGTCATGTGTCAGGAACACCATGATGTGTACTTATAACCCGGAGGTAGAAATTAACATCGCCATTTAGATATAATTATATGCACACTGAATGTTTTCTTTCCTTTCCATCTTCGAGGCATTATGTGAAAACACCTTGTTAACATTAGATGCTATCTAATAGTCAGCTTCTCTAACTACAGTGTGTGCATCCCTGGGTTCATGAAGACAACACATAGATTTAAGTGCTTTCTCTTTGTGTATAAATTTTACCCTATAACAAATATTTTAAAATATTAAGTAAACATGTAATAAGGAGTAAAATGCAAATTTTACATTCATATGATAAAAACAAAATTTCACAGAAATAGCTGTTTTAATTTTCTCACATAAAAATGTGATTAATATGTGATTGTTAATACATAACAAGGTTATAGGAAGATTACATTTTTATAGACAAGTAGAAAATAATGCTGAGTTGACTGCTTAGCATACAGTAGGTGCTTAAGAAATGTAAGTTTTCTTCTTTTCTTTCACCAGTAAGACTGGGACATTCAGGAGACTTTATCATTCCAAGTATTCAAATGTATTCCTTATTCTGAAAATGTTGTGATAATAGTTTTACTTTTAACTTATAAACTCTGCATGTATAAGTAAAGTTTCTCCAGCCCTCACTCACTACAGAAACAAAAATAATAAGGCCATATTAAAAGTAATTATTCAGAGTTTATTAACACTGACTCTACTAATGGGGGTATTCGAACTCTTCTAAAAGTTACAATCAGTTATTTTCACCTCATAAACATCTAGTGCTGTTTTAGCTTATGTCCTCAACCACATGTGTTGCTGCTCTGGAAGTATCTAATTACTGGTAATGTTGAGCATCCGATCATATGTGTACTGGATGGACATTTGGGTTAAAGTGGTTATTTATATCATTTGCCCATTATTCAAATGGACTTTTCAAATATAGAATATGTGATTAATATGTCTTAATATGTCTTCTTCCCCCCCCGGTTTGTTTTTTTTGTGTGTGAATTTATTTATTTATTTTTAGCTCCCACCAATAAGTGAGAACATGTGGTATTTCTCTTTCTGTGCCTGACTTGTTTCACTTAATATAATTCTCTCTAGGTCCATCCATGTCATTACAAATGGCAGCATTTTATTCTTTTTTATAGCAGAGTAGTATTCCATTGTGTAGATATACCTATATACAATGTGCAGTGATCAAATGAGGGTAATTAGCATATTCATCATTACAAAAATGTATCACTTCTTTGTGATGAGAGCATTTGATCTCCTATCCTAGCTATTTGAGAACATATAATAAATTATTGTTAATTATGAATTTTTAAATAAAGTTTTATAACTTTTTCTCTAAACCTCTTGCATATCTTTTGTCATGTATTCTTAAGTACTTTGCCATTCTGGGGGGTTGAAAATTGTAATTTTTATCTTTTTCTTTCTACTGGTGCATTTGTGAAATAAAGGAATGCAATTTTTGTGTATTGATCTTATATCCAGAAACATTGATGATTATTATTTCTAACATTTTGTGCGTTATTTTAGATATTATGCAAAGACAATCAATTTTCAAAGTATTATTGGCATAAAAATAGAGAAATAGACCAATAAAACAAAATAAAGAATAAAAAAGAAATCAACCCACCCTTAAATAGAAAACTGATTTTTGATGAAGGGGAAAAGTAGGTAAGTAAAGAAAGGATAGTATTAACATGTGTTGTTGGACAAATTCATATGCATATGAAAAAAATATGTCCACTCAAAAATGAACTTTGTATTATATCTAGCTTCATATACAAAATTAACTCAAAATGGATGATAGACTTAAATGTAAAACACAAACTATAGAATTAGGAAAACATAAGAGAATATCTTCTAGTATTGAGTTTTGCAAAGATTTTTCGAATATGATTTCAAAAACAAGACCCATGAAAGAAAAAATTTAAAAATTGGACTTTGTCTAGTACATACACCTGTCAAAATTTTAAATTGCCTGCTTGAAATATATGCACTGTGTCTTTTGCTACTTATGCCTCAGTAGATGTTTTAAAAATAACAGAAGAATGCATCATGGTTCAAAGAACTGCAGAAGCATTGTATAACTTCTATTGATGTCCTTTCCCAGTAGTAGTGACCACCTTTTATTAATTTTTTTATTGAAACATATTGATTATATATATTTATGGGGTACTGAGTTATATTTCAATACATGTATACCATATGTGATGATCTAATCAGGGTAATTAGCATATTCACAATTGTAAAGCTTAATTATTCCTTTGTGATGTGAATACTTCATTCCTTTGTGATGTGAATATTTGATCTGTTATCTTCTTGTCCTTTGATAACATGCAGTAAATTATTATTAATTACAGATTCCTGGCTGTACACCAATAGAACTTATTTATTTATTTTTTTTGTGACCAGCAACGGATCGCAACCCTCAGTGTCGCGCCCATACTGGCCTGGGACCGGCCACGGGATCGCAACCCTCGGTGTTGCTCCCGCCCCCCGCTCAGCCAGTGAGCGGCCGGTCTGCATGTGGGATCCGAACCCTCGGCGGGAGCGCCACCGCGCTTCCCAAATGGCGCACTACAGCAGTGCGCCACTGGGCCGGCCCAGAACTTATTTTTTCTACTTACAGTCTTAAGAAGTTATTACTCATGTTTCACCTCACATCTCCTTTACTGTACTGTAAACATTTTTTTCCAATTTACATAGATATTAATAACTCATTTTGCTTTATTTTGAATAGAGAATCACTTTTGGTCGTGTACTCTTATTCATTTCAGACTTATTGGCTGATCTTAAAGTAGTGACATGGAGAGTAAATACAAGGAAATACTGTTCTTAATGGGCCTGGATAACATCACTGTTGAGGAACCGGATAGGTTTATTTTCTTTCTTCCGGATGAGTTTAAGATTGCCATGGGCAAACTAGAAATTGCATACAGGACAGATTCAAAACACTGGTGAGGAGTCTGTGGTGATGAAGACCCATATGCATTTTCCAGAAGTTGAAGTATGTGTACCTAGCAAAAAAGTCTTCAGGAAGAGAAGGAGAAAGGTAATGAGGAAGTATTTTCACCTTCCCAGTGCATTTCTCTGTCAGGTCTGGGTCTTTCATGAGATCAGTAGGACAACGCCCCCAGTACATGTTATTGGAATGTGCTAACTTAGTACACCTGTCCCTATGCCCCTTTTTACTGAGAATCACTTCTAGAAAATGTTTGTTACAAATTCCACAAATCCATTCCAGTGTTTGTCTGCCATCTCTTGTTCCGGCTCTTAGGGCTACCACTTACCATTCATAGTCTTTTCACTTTGTCGTTCTTCATCTCCAGTTTACTTGCAGTGACCGTGAACACAGGACTTCAACGATAACTTCTCAAAGCACCATTTACGCAGAATGTAATGCTCTCACATTTTATCCAAGGCTTGAAGATAATATAAAGAAATTATAGCCCTGAAAATTTATAAACTGGTACATCAGGCACCTTTGTTCTTTCACAAAGTCTGGCTATTTCGCTTCTTGTCCCCAGCCTGCTATGGTCCCAGACAATCATCATTCTTTAGGAGAGTCTTCTATTCACAGATCCTCTCCTTACAAATTTAATTTTTTTTTTCTTATCTCTATTTCCTTCCACTGATGTCAATATAAACTACCCACAACACAATGACTGTTTCCTATATTATTTGATAATCACTTAATGTTTCCATCTGAAGTATGTGCCTTTTGTTTACACTTGATGTTTTTCCATAAGAGCTATTCATATATACTTGCTTTATGTTAACTCACTAAAAATGGCAACAAAGAATATTGCCCAAAGACTACCCAAAATGAAATCCCTCAAGTGTAACAATTTTAAGATTTTAAGTTCAACTCTAACAGCAAAAATTATTGCAGATTTTACATACTGTTTGTGAATGCACATAAAACATGGATAACATGGCTTCTCATGTGATTTCTGTGAAGGCTAAATGAGACTACATAAGTGATGATATAAGCACATAATTCTACACAGATATAAACTGTTAGATAGTATCTAAAGCACCTTAGACAAGGGGCTGATAGTGCTGTATTAGATTTTCTTATGTTATCTAAAGCTAGAAAGTGTAGTTCTTAGACAAAGTTGCCAGGTGGCAGTAACTACTTGTAATGCACCAAAGCAAGCAACTGCCCTGTAGAAGAAATCAGCTGAGTTCCTTTACAGCTCTAAATTTCCTTTCTAGGTCACTCCTAGACCCCCTTTTTTTTTTTTTTTTTTTTTTGATAGCAACATTTTAATGTCAGAAAATAATAAAAAAACATATACAATAAACTAAAAAAAACATAAAAGTAAGCCAAGGATTTTATACCAGCCAATCTCTACTTTAAAGTACAAGGGATACAAGCAAAGAGTTTTGAAAATAATGAAACTCAGGGATTATTGTTTCCGTGAGCACTTCCCTGGGAATCTACTAGACGATGAGCTGCAGATAATCAAGAAAAAGTTGTAACAACCCCAGCAAAAAGATTAGGGCAATCATCGAATATATACTTACTATAGAATTAAGACCAGAATCTGGGTCTAAAGGTGACAGAACAGTATATAAACGTAATATATGCTAATATTGTGGAAATAACTAACAAATAAATGGGGGGAGGAGGAAGAAAGTCGAAAGTGTAATAAGTTCCTTATTATCTCTTAGGAGAGCTTAGGAGAAAAGGAATATGATATTGAGTAGATAAGTCGAGTAATAGAAGTTTAGACCATTTAATAAGACAAAGATCAACTAAGAAAGATAATACTATTTATTAAATAGCAATATTGGATGGTGAAAAAGAGGAAAGGGAGGGGAGAAGAAAAGTTACAAGTTAATTTTATTATTGTTTATAGTAAGAAACAAAATATATTGCTTAAAGAAAGAGGGGACTAAAACTATTACGCTAAGGTATTAGCATAATGATCAGAGAGAGAGAACCATAGACTACATACTGAAGGACATTAAATAATATGACAGACCTAGGCCTAACATATCCTGCATCTTAATATATGTAAATAAGTTTAACACAGCTTTTAAAATAAAAATATTTTATTTTTTTTATTTGTGTGTGTATATATATATTTAGATAATTTATTATATATACACATGGGGTACAATGTTGATTTTCAATAATTATGTACAATGTGTGATGTTCAGATCAGGATAGTTAGATTGTTCATCTTTACAATATGCAATCACTCTTTGTGTCCATTAACCAATTCCTCATTAGCCTCCCTCCCTCCCCCTCCCTCCCCTTTTCCACGTCCAGTAACCATGGTTCTTTTCTCTCTTTCTAAAAGTTCAACATATTATTGTGATTGTTGTTTCTTTCTCTCTCTCTTTCTCTGTCTCTCTTTATTGTTCATTTGTTTATTTATGGATTCAGCTCCTGGTTATGAGTGAGAACATGCAGAATTTCTCTTTCTGTACCTGGGTTGTTTCACTTAGGATAATTTTCTCCAGGCTCATTCATGTTGCTGCAAATGATAGAATTTCATTCTTTTTTATGGCTGAATAGTATTCCGTTGTGCATATATATCACAATTTTCTTATTCAGTCATCTATTGATGGACATTTAGGTTGGTTCCAAATTTTGGTTATTGTAAATAGAAATGCTATAAACATGGGAGTACAGGTATCTCTCTGGATATATCCTCAGTAGTGGGATTGCTGGGTCATATCGTAGTTCTAGCTGTAGTTGTTTGAGGAAACTCCATACTGTTTTCCATAAAGGCTGTACTAATTTACAGTCCCAACAACAGTGCAGAAATGTTCCCCTTTCTCCACATCCTTGCCAGAATTTGTTATTCTCTCTCATTTTTATAATAGCCAGTCTGATTGAAGTGAGGTGATATGTCAAGGTAGTTTTTATTTGCATTTTCCTGATGATTAGTGATGTTGAGCATTTTTTTCATATACATGTTGGCCATTTGTATGTCTTCTTTTGAGAAATGTCTATTCAGTTCCTTTGCTCATTTTTTAATTGGATTATTTGGTTTTCTTGTTGTAAAATTGTTTGAGTTCTTTGTATATTCTGGATAGTAATCCTTTGTCAGATGTGTAGTTTGCAAAAATCTTCTCCCATTCTGTAGGCTGTCTTTTCATTCTGATATGTTTGGATGTAGCAAATTTATTTGTGCCCCACGCTTCTCCTAACTATTGTGGTAGGAAACCACTTTTTGTTTTGTTTTCTGTAGGTTTCATTTTATATTCCTTGTTGAGAGTTGTTCTGCATAGCCCTTGTACGTCTGTACACAAAGTGCTATATGTTGTTCTACTAATGATCTCACCTCAGGGAAGGCAGAGGAGATCTGGAAGATCCTGAATGAAGATCAATTCAATAATCAGTAGTTGGGAGAGATCAGTAGATGGAAAGAGAGGTGACAAAATTTGAGAACACTTAAGCTTGAATGGAGAAAAGAAGACTCAAGGAAATGTGATTGAAGCCTATAAAAATTCTGTAAGATTAAAATAGAAGGTTGAAAATAATAAATTAAATACTAAATAAAAATTTGCATCTTAGTATTAAGAAAAACGAGGTATATATGGTGACCAGATATCTCCATCCCCAAATATTTCCTTGCTACTACTATGTGTGAGATAAAGAATGGCTGATGAGATGTGGTAGAATGATATACTGGTTTCTTGGGCCTCTTTCACTCTCTTTTTCTCCTATACTGTCAACATAGAAGGGAGATTTTATCTGCATACTTCTCTGAAACATCAATTTCATGGAATTACCTTACCATTGGAATGTTAATGTAACTACTTCAGAAAGCAGAGATCGCTCTATAATATCCTTAACAAAAAAGTCAACTATTTTATGCTGTTTGAAAATAGTGACAGAGAACTATTAATTAATGTAATAATTAAATCATTCTTTTTTTCTATTAAATTCAAAGTGATCACCTTGTTACGTCAGCCTAGAACTACTCACACTCCATCAGAAACAACATTTAATAATTTTTCATGTCCTTTTCTGCCTCAGACTGCCTTAAATAATTGAATATGACCATCTTGATACATGGTCTTTTTCAAATCCTAACTGGATGTTGACATTTTATGATGAAATATAACTTGGCCATAGAGCAGGAGGACCTAAGCCAAATTTTATAGCTGCATTAAGGTAGCATTGGTGAGGAATTAACATGTTATTCATCCATCCATCCATTTATCTATTCATCTATTCTACTGAGTTTTGAATAACTACCAGAACTCTTTAAGGTTCTGCAGATAAAAGAAGGAATTAAAAATAAATCCAAATTTTAAGAGCTTATACTCTAATTTTGGAGGTAGAGATATTTTCTCATCATCAAAGTAATGAGCATAATAAACTGAGATAAATGCTGTGATTGAAAAGAAGATGATTCTTTGAGTGTGTATTAGTTTCCAAAGGCTGATGTAACAAGTACCACTATCTGAGTGGCTTAAATAACAGCCATTTATTATCCTGCCTTTTTGGAGGCATTAAGTCTCAGATCAAAATATCAGTAAGACTGACTTCTTCTGAGGATGTATCTATTCCATATCTCTTCCCTAGCATCTGGTGGTTGGCCAGAATTCTTGTGTGTTCTTTGGTTTGTGGAAGCACCATTCCACCTTCTTCACATGACATTCTCCTTGCACAAGGGTACTTCAAAAATTTTTTTAATTTCATTTTTCCACAACTTTTTTTTTCTTTTTTGGTGGCTGGCTTGTGCAGGGATCATCCCTGGACCTTGACGTTATCAGTACCACACTCGAAACAAGTTAGCTAATTGGCCAGCTCTCATTTTTCCACAAACTTCTTAAAGTACTTCCATATATATCATGTCTACATTTTCGTTTTTTAAATAAGTGCACCAGTAGTATTGGATTAGACAATGATTATTATAATAACTTCACTTTAGCATAATTGTATCTGTAATGACCTTATTTCCAAATAAGGTAATATTTTTAAATATGGGGGCGAGGAATTGGACATATAAATTTTGGGGGATACAATTCAATTCACAGTAGTCCACTCTTGATCATTATAAATTCAAATCTTTCTCATGCACAAATATATTCATCCCATTTCAACATTCCCCAAAGTCTTAACCCATGCAACAGAATTAAGTCCAAAATCTCAACTAAATATCATCAAAATAAGTATGGGTGACACTCAAGATATGATCCCTTTCATAGCAAAATTCCTCTCCACCTATGAATCTGAAAAATAAATAGCATATTATCTGCTTTAAAAATACAATGGTCTGACAGGAATAGGATAGACATTTTCATTTCAAAGGGAGATATTAGAAGGAGGAACGGGGATGCAGGTCCCTGAAAGTCCAAAAACTAGCAGGGCAAATGTAATTTGATGTTCAATTTTGAGAATAATCCTCTTTGGCTCCAAGCTCTGTACACTAAGGTACAAGCTGACAACATTTCGGCTGAGATGGCTGATTGTATCTACCTGTCACATAACTAATCTCTTTAGCAGGTGGTTGTCCAAACACACCTTTGGTAGTTTCTTCAGAGCAACTTTCTTTACCTCTCTCTCTTTCTCTCTCTCCGCTTTTCCACAATGTGGATAGGCTAAGCATTTTCCAAATGTTCAAGTTTTTTTTTTTTCTTAAAATTTCCCTCTTCAATTTATCTCTCTCCTCATTTTACTTAGACAGCAAAGAGAAACCAGGCTATGCATTCAACTTGTTGCTTAAAAGTCTCCTCAGCCAAATAACCAAGTTCCTCCCTTTCTAGCCCCCATTCGGTAGAACACAATACAGCCAAGTCTTCTGCCACTATATTATTAGGATTGCCTTTCTTCTAGTTTCCAATAACATGTTCCTCATTTCCATCTGAGACCTCATCAGAAGCATGTTTTACATTCACATTTTTAGCAATATTCTGTTTATAAGGGAATATGTATTTTCCAAGACAATATAGGCTTTTTCTATGACTGTCATCTTTTCTTTCTGAGCTCCTGCCAGAATCTCCTTAAATGCCTCCATCTATCAATAATCTCTTCAAGGCAATCTAAGCTTATTCTATCATGCACTTCAAAATTCTTCCAG
>NW_007729962.1:14199-15833 GCF_000696425.1 Galeopterus variegatus | reverse complement strand
TTGTAGTCTTTTCAACCAATTGTGCTGGGACAACTGGATAGTCACGTGAAAATGAATGAATTTGGTCCATTATCTCAGACCAAATTAATACAAAAAATTAATTTAAAATGTCAAAAAAATAACTGTAGTAACTAGTATTATAAAACTCTTAGAAGAATGAAAAGGTGTAAGTTCTCATCATCTTGAGTTTGTCAATGAATTCTTAGATATGACACCAAATCCACAAGCAAATAAAAGATAAATTGGATTTCATTAAAACTAAAACTTTCCTGCATTAAAGGACATTATCAGTAATGTGAAAAGAAACCCACAAAATGGGACTAAATATTTGCAAATCATTTATCTGCTAAGAGACTTGTATTCAGAATATATAACGAACTATGCAATTCAATAATAAACACAAATAATCCAATTAAAAAATGGATAAAGAGCCTGAATAAAACTTGCTCCAAAAAAGGTATACCAATGGCCAATAAGTATATTAAAAAGCTGTTTGACATCATTAGTCATCGGGAAAAATGGAAATCATATCCACAATGAGATTCCACTTTATATTGCCTAGAATGGCTAGAATAAAAAGAAATTATGTAACAACAAATGTTGATGAGGATGTGGAGAAATTAAAACCTCTATACACTGCTGATGGAAAAGTAAATTGGCAATTTCCCCAGCAATTAAATTTAGAGATACCACATGACCCAGCAATTCCACTTTTAGGTGTATATCCAGGTGAAACACAAAAACACATATCCACACAACACTTGTACATAAATCTTTATACAGGGATTATTCATAACAAACAAAAGGAAGAAACAACCCAAAGATTCATCAATGAATAAACATATAAATAAAATGTAGTATATCTATATAATGGAATATTTTTTGACTATTAAAAATGGAGTACCAATAATGCTACATCATGAATGAACCTTGAAACATTATGCTAAGTAAAAGAAACCAGTCATAAAAGACCACATACTATATGATTCAATTCATATCAAAGTCCAGAATAAGAAAATCTATAAGGAAGGAAAGTAGATTAGAGGTTGCTTAGGGTGTGGGAATGGTGGTGATAGTTAAAGGTGTTTAGTTTAGTTTTGTTTTTTGGGGTTTTTTTTGAGGTGAGGATAATGTGCTAAAATTGACTGTAATAATGGTACACATGTCTGTGAATATAGTAAAAAAAAACATTGAATTGTAATTTCAACAGATGAATTATATGGTATGTGAATTATATCTCAGTAAAGCTGTTAAAAAACTAGATTTGAGATTTAAAAAAATAATGTTTCTTACCCATTATACTAATAATATCCAGGGTTTGTGAATGTGACAATGATATAATTATTAAGAATAATGTTTTCAGAAATAATAACTGGCACATCAATTTGGCAGTATTATTAACAATTATGTTCATATTCTTTAACCCACAAATTTTATTTATAGGTATTTAAAATTGAACTATGGTGGTTTATAAACGTTAACTGTTCAATATTTTAATCAGGAATAATTGAAAACGATTGAAGTAACCAAAAATAAAACAGTAGTTAAACACATTGTAGTAAGTTTTTTTTTTTTTTTACTGAATATGGCATAACGAATTTAAAAATGTGAGTTAGAATTACGTGTGTTGATAC
>NW_007729962.1:10741-13462 GCF_000696425.1 Galeopterus variegatus | reverse complement strand
GATTGAAGTAACCAAAAATAAAACAGTAGTTAAACACATTGTAGTAAGTTTTTTTTTTTTTACTGAATATGGCATAACGAATTTAAAAATGTGAGTTAGAATTACGTGTGTTGATAGTGAAAATTTTCTAAGACATATTGTTAAATAAGAAATGCAAGTTACATATAGTAATGGCATTACTTTTTCTATTGATTGTTTACTAAATTAGCTAATTATTAAGTGCTTTATACTGATTGCCTCATTTAATGTCTATGACAATCTTCCTACATGAGTATTATTGTTAGTCCTATATTTATAAATGAGGAAACCGAGGCATAAACGAAGATGTATTTCTTCATATACATAATAAAATAAGGTCCGAAAGGGTGCACTGCAAACCAACTATAGTAATTGTTTTGGATACAAGGGTGTAATTGATCTTTTTTTGTGTGTGTGTGTGTGTGTGTGGTTAGCAAAAGGATGTGTTCATCTTGAGGCAAGTTCCCAACCTGCCTGCCCTGCCCTGCCCTTCCATCCTCTGCCCCATGCCAGGCTTGTCTGAGGTTTCATTCCACAAACAGGAAGTGGATGAAATAGTTTGTAAAGTACAGCACAGTTGATAGTGAAGAATAAGGACGCTACTCTTACTTTAAGAGAATAAGGCTTGCACTTCCCCTGTCCCATGCAATAAAGCAAGTTTTATATACACTCTCTGTATCTTTTTTTTAAAGCATTTTCTTATATAAATTTAAGTATTTTACAAAAAAAGGTCTTTTCCTCCAAACATATAAATTTGAGTGATACATATACTCCTCACCTGTGAACTTGTTTCTTCACTAAAATATAAATGCTGTCTGATATTAAGGGTAAATGTCTTTTGACCACTGGAGGTCATGGAAGTCTGAATTGGACCGCGAAGAAGGCAGTTGTGTTTTCTGAGGTCTACAGCAGGCATCTCACTGAGCACGCACAGAATTGCCATCCTCCAGACCCCGTGCCAAGGCCGCTGAGTGCCCAGTCACTGAAGCAGCTGGGAGAAAATGTTAAGTGAACGTGATTCTAGAATCAGAGAAATGAAAAACAAAAATAGCACGGACCAGGTCTTAGTTCTAGTCAAACTACAAACAAAATCCAAAGTGCTCAATTATGAAGATTCAAAACTGCTTCATTCTCTCATAAATTGTAAAATACAAAGCTGGAAGTTTTAATGACCAAAACTCAAACAGTACTGAAAGGGGTTTGTGTCAATAGATGAAAAGAGTCAGTCTCTCTGGTCAGGGCCCCACAGACCAGCACCCGGATCCAAGGGTGGCCTCATCCCGCCGGGCCAGAAGCATTGTCCAACTGGCCTTATCTTCTTTGCCGCTTGGCCAGGTGGCTGTTGGTCATCTCCGTCTCCTCAATCTTGTCCAGCGTTGTTCATAACTCTCATTGTAGCTTCCTCTTTTCTGCTTTCAGTTCCTTTTCTACTTTCTCAGCATTCTCAGCAGCAGTTTTATATCTCAGCACCTGTCCTTCAAGCCAGCGAATACTTTGTGCCAAGGTGGTTATGTTCTGTTCTTCTCTTGAATGTTTAAATTTGTATTCACTAATTTGTCTGTTGGCATCTCTCTGCATTTCAGTGAACTGCAAGTCTGAGCCATTCTGTAGTCCCTCCATGTCACCTGCTGTGCCATCATTTCTGAAGCACTTCTGCCATTCTTCCTTGAACTGCAGCTTCAGTTTTCTAATCTGCGATAGTAGCTCTTCCATTTCCTCAGAAAGTTTTCATAGCCTTACATCTAGTGTCCCTTCTCCTGCTGACTCCAAGATCTGAGCAGCTTCCTGAGACACAGGGCAATGGCTCCAACTACTGGTTCATGATTGACAGCACCACTGGGAGTGCCATTGGGGATTATAACTAAGCCATGTTTCTCTCCTGTCTTCACCATCTCCTGCAGGTCAGCCAGCTCCTCTCTGACTGTATCTCACTCATTCCTAAGGCAGGCAATGTATTCTTTCTGTTTCTCTAGGGCCTCAATAAGCTCATCTTTTTGCCAAAGGCTTTCTTTAAGTTCATTCATCTTATACTGCAGCATGCTGCACGTACATTTCTGCCTTTCTAACTCATTTGATTTTTCTTCATTTTCTCTATAGAATTGCTCCATCTGTTCCTCCTGTTCTTCAGTAACATCCTTGAGGGTATCTACCTGGTAGATCAAATTGTTCTACTTATCATCCAACTGTGCATTGGAAACACTGGCTTTCTTGTTTTTTCTTCCACTTCAGACAAAGACTCCCACAATTCACTTAATGAAGTGTCTGGACATAATAAGCTGCTGTTGTCTCCACTTCCTTGTCGGGATGAGCTTCCACTTAGAGGGGTTGTTGCTGATGCAGAATTTCGAGATGAAGGCCTTGTATAATTTTCAGCACACGGTTGGTCAGATTTTTCATCCAACTCTTTTTGTTGTCATTCCAGTTCTCTCATGCGTTTATCTCTTGCTACTGCCCAAGTAGCCTGCTTTGCTGCTAGCCTTGCCTCTGCCTCTCTGGCAAAGTTACTCACAGCTTCATCTTCTGCAGAAAATCGGTCTTTCACAGACATTCTTTTTCTTCCAAAACGAGGAGTCTCCATCTTGTGTTCTTAATAGTCTTTTAGCTCTGAAAGTGATTTCAATCTGTTTTCAGCCTTTAGTGATGGTAGCTCTCCTTTTCGCTGACATTTATTTTGCTTCTGGACTCATTCATTTATCTTTCCAC
>NW_007729962.1:7858-9276 GCF_000696425.1 Galeopterus variegatus | reverse complement strand
GCGCACTGTAGCAGTGCGCCACCAGGCCGGCCCATATATTAATATTTTTACAATAAGAATATAGTCGTTTGTTTTGTGGGTGAATAAACATACTTAAAATATTACTTTTTAGATTAATCCTGAAATTTATAAAACATGTAAAATGAATAAAAAGTAATGCATAGGGGAGTGAAGACAGCAAGAAGGCAAGATAGGAACCTTTGAACTCTCCTTCTACCATCCTCCCTCACATTGATTAAACAAAAAAACATAGATCAATTTGCTTTGTGAGAAATTCAGAAACCAGTTCTGAGGCTTTGGNACAAAAAAACATAGATCAATTTGCTTTGTGAGAAATTCAGAAACCAGTTCTGAGGCTTTGGCACTCTAAGTTAGCATGAAGCCAGTCACAAAGAAACAGGTAAAAAAATTTGAAATAGCTTCTTGCTATAATATCCTACCATGGTAGTCCTGTATGATTAGGAGGATAACCTCAGCTCCCATATTCTCCCTGGAGAGGGAAAGAATTAGACCACATATACAATATTTCAGTTTTTCTGGAGGCTGCCCAAGGGACTAGTTTTTGTCTCATCTGTCTCAGAGCATTGATGGGACCTGGAATACACTAGACCCCTGAGGTGTACAGAAAACTAAAATGACAGTTGGCTAACTAACATAAAGGTTCAAGAAGTTCCCAGAATCTTTGGTGAGGCTTATTGCTTTGGGTCTTTCCCTAGAGAAGGCCAATCCATAAAGACCGTGGTAGATGGCTGTTTTTCTAATGTGCAGACACCAGCACAAAGAATCAATAAAATTTTTGAAAAACATGATAATATTGTCCACATAAATGAACAAGGTAAAGCTCTAGGAACGACCCTGATTAAAATGAAGATCTATGAATTATGTGAGAAAGAATTCAAAATAAAGTGTACAGTAAACTTAGGAGAAAAGTAATGAAGAAAGTAAGAATTTCCATGACAAGATACAAAATCTTAAAAAGAACCAAACAAAAACCATGCAGCGAAAGAGTGCAATCACAACTGAAAAATTCAGTAGAGCAGTTTAACAGAAGATTAGATCAAGCAGAAGAAAGAATCAGCAAACTCAAAGACAGTTCAACTGATATTATTCAATTAGAGGAGCAAAACTTAAAAAGAATGAAAAAGAGTGAAGAAATCATATAGGACTGTTGGGAAACCATGAAGTGGACCATTATACACATTATAGATATTATAAAATGTGAGGAGAAAAATGACCAGAAAGCTTATTTAACAAAACTGTGTCTGAAAATTTTTCAAATCTGATCATAAACATTTAGTTCTTGGAAGCCCAACAGACCCAAAATTAGATAAACCTTAAAAAAATTCATATTGTGTCATATCATAATAAATTGTCAGAAACCAAAGAAGAAAAAATGATTTTGAAAGCAACAAAAGAAA
>NW_007729962.1:1504-7498 GCF_000696425.1 Galeopterus variegatus | reverse complement strand
TATCATAATAAATTGTCAGAAACCAAAGAAGAAAAAATGATTTTGAAAGCAACAAAAGAAAAGCAACTTGTCAAATATAAAGGGATATTAATACAACTATCATTAAATTTCTCAATGGAAACCATGTAGGCCAGAAGAAGTGTGATGTATTGAAAATGATGGAAGGGGGAAAAAAAAGACAAAAACAACAACAACTACAAAAACAAACAAACAAAAAAACCCCCAGCCAAATAAGAACAAGAATATAGTACCAGACAAATCTTTCCTTCAAAAATGATAAATGTTGGTGATATCAGCAAGATAGTGGAATAAGAAATCTCATATTCCATTCCCCCTCACAGAAAGTTTAACTAACAACTCTGCAGACTGGAACATTTCTTTTTCTTCTTCTTCTTCTTTTTTTTTTTTGAAATACCAATATTAGGAAACAAGCCTGAGACACTGAAGTGGTCTTCAGAACTGCATTAAACAAAGTTAGAAGGGTGTGAAGAATGATCTGTCTTTGACCACATCACTCCTCCCCATACCCAAGTCAGCAGAACACCAGATAGTAAGAATTCTCCTGGGCCCACTATTTCAACTGAGGAGAAGACAACTGGAGGCAGTCATCTAGCTCTCTTAGCTTTCTGAGATGTTTGCCATGAAGCCCACTCCAGTCTCATCTCATGGGATCACTGAAGGTAACAACATGGCTAGACTACTGGGGGTCATATAGAAACAAAGAAAGCAGGCAGAGGTCACAGTGAGCAGCCTGAAGTTCTTGGTAGTACCTCTGTGTTTCTGCCACTAATTTCCCTACTGGAGCCAACCTCATAGACCGTGTGCAAAGCTGAACTGGTCACCTTCAGAAGCATGATAAGATATTCAACCTAGCTTGAGTCCCTATATGGCTAGTTTCCATGCCCAGACTAGTCATCCACCCCAATGACCTCACCCAGACATAGAAACACCCATCACTACCCATTTTGGAGGAACACAGTGGCTAGACATGCTTAACATGGGATGTCAAGAAGCAGCTTCATTCAACCAAAAAGCCCGACTAATGACCCTGTAAAGGCAGGGGGACTCCTATCTCCATGCATTTCAAATAAGCATAGTGGTTAGATATGGTTGACACAGGAGACCAACAACTACTCAAGTCTGCCAGAAGCCCAACTCATGGACCCACTCTGAAAGAAAGACAATCCTTAATCATTCATTTTTAAGGAGCACATCTTCTGGTTACACATGTCCTACACAGTGATTCTGCCTAACGTCACAGTCTAGCCTTCAGCCCTGACCAACTGCAGATCACAAATAATAGAATGTTAAGACAAAGAATGCATCCTGTGACTGGCTTGGCCATAAATTATTAAAGTACACAGCCAGCAGCTCTTCCTAATAGCAGAGCCCAACCAGTGGTCTTGTCAGCCAGCAGAGCCCAGCCAGTAGCCCTACCCAACATCAAAGAAAGGCAGTAGCCTAGGCAACAAAAGAACCCATAATAAGCTCTGCCTGCTCAAGGCTGTCACCAGCTGGCCCTTCTAATATCACAGGCTAGGTAAATAATGAAGGTCTATCTATTCCAAAGAACACCTGTAAAGACCTGAAGTGGGGGCTGTCTCTTCAAATGTACAGGGAACAATGCAAAAATACAAGGATCAGAAAAAATCAGGGAACACGATACTTTTAAGACAACCTAATAAAACTCCAATAATGTAACCTAAGGAAATGTAGATCTATGAAATGACTGAAAATGAATTCAGAAAAATCCTCTTTAAGAAGTTCAGTGATCTACAAGAATAAGAATTTTAAAAATTTGGAAAATAATACAGGAACAAAGTGAGAAGTTTATCAAAAAATACAAGCAATAAAAATATTAGAGATAAAAAATGCAATGACTGAATTGAAAAAATCAATTAAAAGTATTAACAGCAGACTTGATTAAAAAGAAAGAATCAGTGACTTAGAACATTTGAAATTATCTAGTGAGAAGAGCAAAAAGACAAAAGAATAAAAAAGAATGAAGAAAGCCTACAAGAATTATAGGATACCATTGAGAGGCCAAACGTTTGCAGAATAAAATTGCAGAAAGAGAAGCAAGAGAACAAAAAGCCAGAAAGAGTATTCAAAGAAATAATGGCTGAAAACTTCCTTATTCTGTGGATAGATGCCAATATTTAGGTACAGGAAGCTCAGAATTCTCTAATGAAAGTCAACCCAAAGTGGAGTTTACCAAGCCATAAAATAAATAAACTATCAAAAGTCTGACAAAGAAAAACGTTGAGAGCAGCAAAAGTTAAGAAATACATTACATATAAAGCAGTGTAAGAATTACAGTTAGCAGATTTCTGAGCCGGAACCCAGCAGATCAGCAAAGAGTGGGGTGATATACTCAAAGTGCTAAAGAAGAAGATAAAGAAACCAAGCAAGAGTACTTTACCTTATAGAGTTGTCTTTCATAAATATGATAGAAATAAAAAACTTTCCATAAAAAAATATCTAATGATGTTCATTACCACTAGACCAGCCTTACAGGAATTGTTATAGGATATTCTTCAAACTGAAACAAAAAGATTCTAATTAATAACATGAAACATATGAAAGCACAAAGTTTAATGGTATAAGTTAAATAGCCATATTCATAATACTGTAGTGCTGTAACAATGGTGTATAAAGCAATTTTATCCCTATTATGAGAGTTAAATGACAAAACAATTAACAACAACCGTAGACAAAGTAAATTGTCAAGGGATACACAATACGTATTATAAAATGTTGTAAATTCTGCCACAGAACACATAAAAGTTGGGAGAGGAGGACAGTAAAAGTGTAGAATTGTATGCAATTAAAGTTAAGTTGTTATAACTTTGAAGTAGGATGTTATAAGTAAAATATGTTCTATGTAACAGCAAAGCAAAAATCTTTAGCAGAATCACAAAACAAAATGAAAGCATTCAAACACACTAGTACAGAAAAACAACAAACCAAAAGTAAGACAGCAAAAGAGGAATAAAGAGACACACTACAAAACAACCAAAAATCAATAAATAAAATGGCAGTGGTAAGTCTTTATCTATCACAATTACCTTGAATATAAGTGTATTAAATTCTTTAATAAAAAGACCTAGGGTAAGTGAATGAATAAGAAGACCCAACTATATGCTACATACAAGAGTCTTACTTTATTAGTAGGATACATATATCCCCCCCACAAAATAGAAAAAGATATTTCATGCAAATGAAAACCTAAAGAGAACAGAGATAGCTATACAGATAAAATAGACTTTCAGTCAAAAACTGTAAAAAGATACAAAGAAAAACATTTTTTAATGAGAAGGGGTCAATTTATTAAGAGTACATAATAATTGTAAATATATATGTACCTAACATTGGAGCACTTAAATATAAAACAAATCAGAAGCATATGAAGGGAGAAATTGATTGCAACACAATAGTACTAAGGAACTTCAATATCAGAATCAGATATGGAGTATAGAGGATTCATAAAGCAAATGTACTTTACAGGGCCTGGTTTTCCAAAGCCTTGCAGTTTCAAATATTGACCTTAGAAAAAACAGGAAATTTTCCCCAGGCTATTGAATCTCTGTGGTTAGATAAAGAATGGTAACACAGCAAGGTTGCTGGCTCAAAGACATACTAGTTATGGATTGATATGTAAAGTTACTGGGAAGCTGCTGGAGGGAGAAGGAAAGTTTGCTAAATCAAGCCTTTGTTAGTGGATCACTTAATTGTCTAATAGAATGTCATCTGACTTGTTTTTACTGAATGTTACCAGCTTCTATTGTTAAACTTATTAAACTGTACTTAGCAAAACCCCACCTATGTCTCTTCCTGTAACTTCTTGGGCTGGAGAATAAATGCAGGAAGAGAACCCCAATTTGTGGTTAATTTCNCAAATAATAGAATGTTAAGACAAAGAATGCATCCTGTGACTGGCTTGGCCATAAATTATTACAATACACAGCCAGCAGCTCTTCCTAATAGCAGAGCCCAACCAGTGGTCCTGTCAGCCAGCAGAGCCCAGCCAGTAGCCCTACCCAACATCAAAGAAAGGCAGTAGCCTAGGCAACAAAAGTTCTGCCTGCTCAAGGCTGTCACCAGCTGCCCTTCTAATATCACAGGCTAGGTAAATAATGAAGGTCTATCTATTCCAAAGAACACCTGTAAAGATCTGAAGTGGGGGCTGTCTCTTCAAATGTACAGGGAACAATGCAAAAACACAAGGATCAGAAAAAATCAGGGAACATGATACTTTTAAGACAACCTAATAAAACTCCAATAATGTAACCTAAGGAAATGTAGATCTATGAAATGACTGAAAATGAATTCAGAAAAATCCTCTTTAAGAAGTTCAGTGATCTACAAGAATAAGAATTTTAAAAATTTGGAAAATAATACAGGAACAAAGTGAGAAGTTTATCAAAAAATACAAACAATAAAAATATTAGAGATAAAAAATGCAATGACTGAATTGAAAAAAATCAATTAAAAGTATTAACAGCAGACTTGATTAAGAAGAAAGAATCAGTGACTTAGAGTATTTGAAATTATCTAGTGAGAAGAGCAAAAAGACAAAAGAATAAAAAAGAATGAGGAAAGCCTACAGGAATTATAGGATACCATTGAGAGGCCAATCCTTTGCAGAATAAAATTGCAGAAGGAGAAGCAAGAGAACAAAAAGCCAGAGAGAGTATTCAAAGAAATAATGGCTGAAAACTTTCTTATTCTGTGGATAGATGCCAATATTTAGGTACAGGAAGCTCAGAATTCTCTAATGAAAGTCAACCCAAAGTGGAGTTTACCAAGCCATAAAATAAATAAACTATCAAAAGTCCGACAAAGAAAAAGGTTGAGAGCAGCAAAAGTTAAGAAATACATTACATATAAAGCAGTATAAGAATTACAGTTAGCAGATTTCTGAGCAGGAACCCAGCAGACCAGGAAAGAGTGGGGTGATATACTCAAAGTGCTAAAGAAGAAGAAAAAGAAACCAACCAAGAGTACTTTACCTCATAGAGTTGTCTTTCATAAATATGATAGAAATAAAAAACTTTCACTCTCTTGCTTCCTCTCACCATGTGATCTGCTTGTACCCGCCGGTTGCCTGCCACTTTCTCCCATGAGTAGAAGCAGCCTGAGGACTGTGCCACATGCAGCTGTCCCAGAATCGTATCCCAGGACTACCTGCCTGCTTAGACCTGCTACAAAAGCTCTGTGCATCCTGCCATAGAGGACTCCCAGGATGGTGCAGTAGTCTGAAAGGTACTACTATTTAGAAATAAAAGTAGGGGAGAGGCAAGATGGCGATGGGTCTGGAGCGAGCGTGCCAGAGGACAGAGCGAGCCTGAGAAGTGTGCGCTGTGCTGCCAGAATACTATTTGCATTTCCAAGAGCAACAAAAAACAAATAAATCACTGATCAACTAATCTACAACGAACAAAAGCCACTACAGTCTCAAGGTTTTAGGGCCGATGCAAAAGAAGATTCCTGAGAGCACCGCAACCATGCCGGGAGACCGAGCAGCCCAAGGCAACAAAGGCCAGGAAAGACGGCAGTGGTGACGCAGAGACTGAGAGGAAGGTGCGGGACTGGCCCAGCTCTGGGAGCTTTGTGAGTGATCCCCAGCCCAGCCCCGCTTGGGGGGCAAAGGCCCGCCCAGCTCCCACCTACCACACCAGGCTAGGCGCCTTCATCAGCGCTGCCTCCATTTTCTCCGAGGGGGGAGGGCGGAGCCGGCCGGCTCAGATCGGGCAAGCCAGCCATCTTTGCTTGGCGTGGCTCCTCACTGAGCCATGCCACTTGTGTGCCTCAGTGTGGGGCCCCCCAGGGCCTGTGGACCGGCCACCAATCCCACTCCTCCCACGGATCTCTGGCGGGGCTGGTGGCGTGGGGTGCCCCCAGCCAGCATCGGGGGGGCAGGGAAGAGGATCCCGGCCAGACTGTAACTCCACCACACCTGGGGCTTCGGCCCCAGGTAAACTCCCTGCTTCC